>NW_007043459.1:34910-35509 GCF_000164805.1 Carlito syrichta | reverse complement strand
ATGTCTTCTTTTGTGAAGTATCTGTTCATATCTTTTGCCCACTTTGTAATGGGGTTGTTTGTTTTTTTTCTTTTCAGCATGTTTGAGTTCCTTTGTAGATCCAAGATGTTAGGCCTTTGTCAGTCATGGAGTTGGCAAATGCTTTTTCCCAGTCTGTGGGCTGGACTCTGGAATTCTTATATAACTATTGTCATATAACCCAGTTCCAAAACATGGTTTCTATTTGGTCCTATAAAGTACAGTACTATAGTACTCGTAGCCCAATCCTATTTTTCCTACATGACTCTCTGTCTTAGAAACTTGGTTCATTTCCTTTTCCTTCTAGGACTGGATCCTCTGATTTGCTATTCATTCATTCAATAAATATTTATTGAGTGCCTACTATGTGTCAGACACCAGATGATGTAGGGGGATAGAAGATGCAGAAAGAACAAGAGAGACAAGTTCCCTGCTCCAGTAGAGCTTATATTCTAGTGAAAAATGAATAGATCAAGGATGGATAGATAGGTAGATAGATGGATGGATGGAGCTGGGCTCGGTGGCTCAGACTGTAATCCCGTGCCTTTGGGAGGCTGAGGTGAGTGGATTGCCTGAGCCCG
>NW_007043459.1:12898-34890 GCF_000164805.1 Carlito syrichta | reverse complement strand
CCACTGCACTCCAGTCTGGGCGACAGAATGAGATTCCAACTCAAAAAAAAAAAAAAAGATGGCTGGATGGATATGGGCGGGGAGAGAGGGATTGATTTTGTTATTTGAAGGGAGGCAGGGCCACACTTTGGGAGGTTGAGGTGGGAGGATCCCTTGAGGTCAGGAGTTCGAGACCAGCACAGACAACATAGAGAGACCCTATTTATTTTTTAAAAACTAATTAAATGGATGTGCTGACACATACTTGGAGTCCCAGCTACTCAGAAGGCTGAGGCAGGAGGATAACTTGATACGGGGGGGGGCGGTCAAGGCTGTAGTGAGCTATGGTCACACCACTGCACTGCAGCCTTGGCAACAAAGCAAGACCCTGTCTCTAAAATAAAAATAAAAAAGGGAAGCTAGAAGCTATGTGGAAAATTAGAAAAAGTTGATGTCATGGAAAGTGACCGGTGGTCATAGAAAACTTCTTTGAGATTTAGATGATAGAAGTAGCATTCAAATGATATCCAGGGAGTATTATTGGAGTATTTGAATGGTCAAGGAAGACCAGGATAGTTGGAACACAGTCCAAGGTGGACAGTGGTTATAGATGAGCTTAGAGTAGAAAGAAGGAATGATTTCATGAAAGGTTTCCTAACTCAGGTTAAGAACTCTGGATTTTACAAAAGTTCTGTGCAGCCATTCATGGGTTTTAAGCAGGAGATTATCATGATCTGACTTACATTAAAAGATTGTTTTGACTGGTGTGTAGTGAGTGAGTGGGCTGTGAAAACATCCAGGTGAAATCAGGGAGTGAATTAGATGACTATTGCAGTAACCACGCAGGAATTGATGGCAGCCTGGACCTGGGTTGTAGCAGTGGAGATAGAATAGTGAATTGTGATGTGTATTAGGCTGGGTCACAATAAGAAGCAGAATTATCTTGCCAAGATCAAGATACTTTGAGTTTAAAAGTGACAATTCTCCAAAGCAGCTCTTACCTTCAGGCAGGGCATCTAGTCTACCCTACTTTATGCTAGCTTTGGAAGGCCACTGAGGGAATACCATCCTGATCTTGTCTCCCTTCCTCCAATCTCTGGTCCACTATTGGCCAGAGGAAGAATGAATCCAATGATTGGTCCATAACAAGTGAAGAAGCATGAGTGGTTGTGGAGGGGCAAATGGAAGATACTTGAACTCACGATGTGTTTGAAGGTCACGATGTGTTTGGAGGCTGCTGGATTATTCTTCCTGGCCTCACCCAGAGTATTGCCAATGAACCCTAAGGATTCCTGTTGTGCACCTACCTGCTCAGAGTGCACTCCAGGTCTCGTGCATCCATCAGCTGTGGAGGTTACCTCCTTGCGTTCAATGATCTGTTTACATTTCTGTCCCCATAAGACAATAAGTTTTTGAAGACTCAAAAAGTTTTGTATCTGCTGCCCCCACGATATATCTGTACCTGCTTAATGAAAGATTTTGGTTAGTGAATGAATGAACATCCCCTTCCAGTTTCCAATAAAATGCTGTCCCTCCATGTTGGATCTCCCTGACACCAACCACTGGATAAGTGAGAGGTACCAGATCACAAGTTGTGCTGACACATTGGCTCTCTCCTCTCAGTTCCTCAAATGGGCCCATCACAGGGTTCCCATTCCACCTCTTGTCTATTTCTAAGTTTCACTCTCTCAATTTTTGCCCCCTCATATACCTACCAAGTTATTCTTAAGCAATTACCTGGATTTTTATAATTTTTGTTCAAAGTACTCTAACTTCTCAGAAATAGCAGATAGATGACTTACCCTTTGAGCTGTTCTACACCAAATTAGCACTCTTATCATTGTGTCTTAGAACCTGGGTGAACACACACACACACACACACACACACACACACACACACACACACATCATATATATCTCAAACCCAAAGACATATGGTCTGTTGCCTCGTTCAGTGCTCAAGGATCCCGGTGTTTCATGCTAACATGTGTCATTGTATAAACATTACAACCAGATCGTATTTGGAGATATAAACTGAGCCTCTGCTTTAGCTGATGAAAATAAAATACCAAATATCCAAGTATAAATGACTTATCTGAAAAGAACAAACTACTCCATACTTATCAACTCCTACATCTTGTCTGTCCAGGATAATAGCATGCACAACTATTCAGCTCTGCCTTCAAAATGTGATAAATCTTCCCTCTGGGGCAAACAGTGCATCTCTGTATTTATCCAGAGAAAGAATTTAACTCTTGTCTACATGTTTTTTTAAAAGGGGGGGAAGGGGAAAGAAGGAAGAAAAAAAGTAGCAGATTGTGAAGGATTGATTACTAAAGCCAAAAAATCAATCTTGAGACTTTGATGATTTAACCAGCCACAAAAGCATAGAAATGTGTGAGAAAGCCCTGATTGATTTTAACGCCGTAATCCTTCCCACCCCATCTATTATCCTGGATGGATCATATTAGCCGTCATTATGACTAAGACAAGATAGGATGCTGACATCTGTGTGACATGATATAACTGTAAATGGAATCGGCTTATACACAAAGGCTTTTACCTGGTTATTAATAGTGTTCTCTGTGGGTGATGGACTGGACTGATATTAAAACCTCCGTCGGCTGTGTGGAGCCATTGCAATTTGATTTCAGTCCAAGAAGCAGCTCCTCAAAGTAGTTACTGCACTGTGTTCTGACAAACTGCTTAAGGATCATTCCTGGGTACTCACCCTTTTAAGAGCCTCATAAAATACTGGGGGCAGATGACATCTTGTTGGCACCAAGGATCTCAAGTCTCTCCTGCTAATCTGAAAGACACCAAGTATGTTCACAAATGCCTTGACAACATTTCTAATCTTCATCACCACCACTGGGAATTCCAAGTAGAGAAAGATTTAGGGGATACAGCTTTTCTGGTGACATGGATTATAGTAAAACATAGATGAATTTATAGCAAGATATTAAGGTCACTTGGTGACTTTTTTTCTTCTTTTATTTACCTTTGATGAACCAATGAAGATCAGATCTTAAGGGCACTGTTTACCTTCTCTGTTCTCTGAGGTATTTGACCACTATTTTATTTCTAATCAATCTAAATATGGTAAAAGGGAGTAAATTAGAAATAGAACTATTAGATGACTTGCCCAAGATTACATAGAGATTTGGAAGCAGTTCCAATTAAAAAATGCAGATCTTCCTTCTTTTAGTCAATCAAATGCCTTCTTTTATTCAGTGAATGTTTACTGAGCATTTACTATGTACCAGGTATTTCCTTGTGACTGGAGAGAAAGCATTGAAAAAAATTGATTAAATTCCTGTCCTTGTGAGACTTACAATCACCATCAACGTCAGAACATCGTTGGGAGACAATATTAGATGTACAATCATATTATGTGACCAAGCACCTGTGAACTCAAGGAGCGTGGTAGATTTCCCCATACTATGTTAGCTTCCTTCTGCCCTTGAAGTCAAACATGGCATCAAATTCTGAATAACAACCTAAGAGACATGTGGGCAGGCAGGGGAGGGGGACACCTTATATAGAAAAGCATGAACTCTTTCCTTTAGGGAACCTGAAAATGTCTTCCCATTTAGAATGGGTATATATTTTAAAATTCCTATTTTGGAGAGTTACCTTGTGGTGATCGGTTGTGAGAATTAAATGACATTTTAGATAGACAAAAGATAGAACTTAATGGAATGTTACACAGCAGTAAAGAACAAAATTATGGACTTTGCAGTAACCTGGATGGACTTAAAGTCTATAGTACTCAGTGAATTATCACAGAAACAAAGAACTGAGTACCACATGTTCTCACTCATAAGTGGACCCTGAACAATTACCATAATACTGTAAGAAAGGAATTAGCAGTAGCCAGAAACTGCCGGGGGGTGGGGGGTGACTCATAACGTTAATAAGGGTCCTCACCTCAAACCAGACAAAGTGGTGACCAAAGGGAGGCCCAAACTTAAACTGTACAATGAAATGATCACTTGTATATACTGAATTGTATGTACCCCACATCTTTAAAATAAAATAAATTTTTTAAAAAAGAAGAAGATAGAACTTAAAACAGTGCCTGACATACAAGATTCCAATAAATGTAATCAGTGAGGAGGAAGAGGATGCTAAGGATGATACATTCAGTCACCTAATGACAGATTATCATCCCCACTCCCTTACTCAATGAACTAGAGACAGAAATGGTGTAGGTATATTCCTATGCCATTTTATGAGCTTTTCCAGGTGCTGTGATATTCCCACCAGTAAAGTCCCTTTTTCCTGGACATGCAGTTGCTCCTCCTTGAACTAACTTTGGAGCCAGTGCTTAGCAAGATCTCCTTCCCTTCTGCATTCCCTGACAATCAGACAGATTCAGACCTTTTATATCATTCTCAGGGTGAGTCCTGGAAGCTCTAGAGCACCTGAATCAGATGAGCCAGCTCAAGACACCAGAGTTCAGAGAGAAAAACGCTCCATCCAGAGGCAGCCTTCATTTTCTCTTAAAGTGATGTCCACCAGTGGTCAATGGGTACTACAGTACCAGTGATTTTAGCTCAAGTAAGTCTTGGAAGTGGGAAGGGAATGTCGTCATATCACACACCTGCCCAGAGATACACTGTGTTTCCATCTCATTTACCCGCATCTATAATTAATTACATAAATGGTCATCATCACCATTTATAAGTGTTTAGCCAGAACTGTATAATTTAACAGTTAGGGTAAGAAGACCCAGTTTTTTAGATGGTCACATACAAGGTTGATGGTAGAAGCACAGCGATCATTTATATCTAGAGTCCCAAAAAGAGGCATGATCACCCATACAATATTATAAGCTCTTCTAACCTGAAACCCTGATTTTTCTGGAATATAGTCCATCTCCACTAAAAAATGTACCCCTGCTAGATTATTTCAAAGAAATACATACTTTACCTTCAGATCTCTCATGACAATAAAGTATATATGTGGGCGATGACTTCTGCCTCCCACTGACTAGAAGTTCACTGAAGGCTCTTTGTCACTTGCTACATAAAAGCACATTGCAGGATCAGGCACATCGTAGTCACTCACAGAATAATTGTGGAGTGAAAGAAAGAGCAAATAAAGTGATTTTGTTTTGCCAGAGTCAAGGGCCAAGCTATATATTTGTTTGTTTTCATGGGGTCACTGAAAACAAGTCTTTATTATGTCTCCCTTAGATCTTCTGCTGTGTAAATACCATTAATGCAGACACTAACACTCAGATTAATGAAGGGAAGCAATTTATTGAACTGATATTTGGTGTAGATGTCATTAGCCGCACTCCTTTGGAGGATTGCAGCAGATTAGACACAGACTCCCCCAAGAGCATCAAAAGCATGCAGAAAACTATTTAGCTGCTTTTCTGCTGCTGTTTATGTGACATCAGCCCTCTTTGACTTTTGAATGGTTCTGAGACCACTGTGAACCTCCTCTGATTGCGCTCTGTGGATGTCAAGTTGGTCTCTTCTGAGAAATACGTACTATTAATAAATCATGCTGTTGCGGCTTTCTCTCTCTCTCTCTCTCTCTTTCTCTCTCTCTCTCTTTCTCTTTTCTTCTCTTTCTTTCTCTTTTTTTGAGTTGGAGTCTCACTCCATTGCCCAGGCTGGAATCCAGTGGCACACTCACAGCCACCCCAGCATCAACCTGCTGAGCTCCAGCGATCCTTCCACCTCAGCCTTCCAAGTAGCTGGAACTACAGGCACATGCTACCATGCCCAGCTAATTTTTTATTTATTGGAGAGATGAGGTCTTGCCAAGTTGCCCCAGCTGGTCACACACCCGCAGGCTCAGGCAATCCACTGGCCCTGGCCTCCCAAAGTGCTGGGATTACATGCTGTGTCGCTGAGCCCATCCAGTTTTATTTCTTGGTGGTGTTGTAGCGCCTTCTTCCATCTACATTAAAGATACTAGAAAAGTTTCAACAACAGACAAGGTCAACAGAGCTCCAAATAGCCTATCAACAGGGTGACACCTGAAAGTTGGTCATGGAAACTAGAAATAAAGGCCTAGTGAGTTTCAGTGGTTTTGTAAGTCCATCAGGAAGTTAGGGAATTTCACAGATACTTGGAGTTGGAAAAATTCAAAGATACCCATTAGGCAATAAGGCAAGATTTGAGAAAGATTGTACACCTTTCCAAGTTTCACCAGCAGATTTGCAGATGGTCTGTAAAGTAAATGGCCCAGTTCCCTGCTAGCACTATCATTGTTTTTTCTAGGTTTTCCTTCCTAGCTTTATTGATAAGAGCCAACTCCCTACCTCCCCTACCCATTCTGAAACTCATTCCCTCAATTTCCTTAGTGATCATTCACTTCACTCCCATATGACAGCACTGACTGATGAGCAGCCTTCCAGACCACACTGACCATATGACCAGGTGGCCTATTCCTTTATGGCACTTTCAACTGTCAGCTACCTAGCATGGCGACAACACACCTGTGGTCCCAGCTACCCAAGAGGTTGCACAAGGAGGAACACTTAAGCCCAGGAGTTCAAATCCAGCCTAGGCAACATAACAAGACCCTGTGTCTAACAACAACAACAAAAAAATGACTGAAATTTCTGCATTTTGTGTAGAAATTCTCCTTCTGAAAACTTTGACCTGTTAGTCCTAGTTATGACCTTCAGAGTTTACACACACACACACACACACACACACACACACACACACACACACACACACCCTGATCATTATTTCCCAGTTACCTCAATCTGGAGTTGAATTTACTCATGCTTCTATAATAAAACTTATGGTTTCCAGGCCTTCTCCTTATGAATTACTGTCAATTGGAAAATGGCTTAATATTTGTTGGAATCATCTATTTCTGGAATTGAAAGATCATTCCATGACATTACATGTAATATGACTAAAAGCCAAAGCAAGTCAAAGTAAGCTCAGAGATGAAGGTGAACAATATCTTCAGACATCAGTCATGAAAAGATAGCTGGTTGATATTTCTCTGCAAAAAAACTCCATGACCCCACCATCATTTCAGCCTCCCACTTTTTGAGTTTGCTTATATCACTTTGGCCTTCTTGACCTTCACTACTTGGCATTTGATTCCCTGAAATACAAATAATGATAATTAAATAAGCATTTTAAACTCTGTATTCTGGTTGATCTTCAAAGACCTTACATCCCATCTGGATATATTCTGCTTTTGCACACATTTATTTCTGGAGCTTAAGAATTAATACTAACACAATTTGGCAAGTAGGAAAGAAAGAATGTCATTGAAAATAAAGGTTTCACCTGGCAACTAATACCATGACATAAGCACACATTGAACAAAAACATAATTGAAAAAGTTTCCTTTCTATAAAAGTCATAAAACAAGTCTAATGGTCAGCTTATAACTAAAATCAACCACCAAGCAAAATCTCTTTCCTTAAACACTACCAGCACACTATGAACAGACCACTTCCCTCAAGCTCTTATTTTTCACTGTCAGCATCTTCCCAGTTTCCAGCCTGAAGTCGGAAACACTAAAAACCTTCCAGGAAACTTGCACTGGTAAGATTTGCCTCAAGCTTGACAACACCAAGAAGTGACATAGTGATAACGTCATACTTGTTTGTCACAGGGTGGTTTGTTCCTAGCCAAAGTCTGATATGGGGGCTTTCTTTGACCCAAAGGGAATGCTGAGTCCACACAAGCAACACTAGCTTAGCAGTGAGAATGACTGACTCAAAGCACAACAAAGGGGATGCTGTAGAAGTGGGTGTTTTCCACCCCAACACAAAAAGACCTCCATACAAATGCCTCACAGGAATTATCTGCTAAATGTATATCCAGAAGAGAAAGAGCATCAAGGTATGGGCTGCAAAGGAAGACTCTTGGCAAAGAATAGATATTGAGACCTAATAGTATTTGTTTATCTTTTACATTGTGTTTCTTTGATATTTTCATTTAAAATTGTGAGAGATTAGAATAAATGAATGTGGCAAAATCCTCAATGTCTGCCACTCTACTAATTTGATTATTTTCATGTGTCCTTTGACTAAGACCACCTTTTTGATTTTATGGTTTCACTTTCTCACTAAAAACATTTTAATTACAAAATGATTTGGTTTGAATATCTGGGTTGCCTAATGAAAATAAGTAGGTAAAATTAAGTTTTGCCTAGTTTAAAAATTTTAACACCCAACAAAGAAAAGCCAGAACCAGATGGTTTAACACCAATTTTTCTCAAATGATTTCAAAACATTGAAGAGGAGAAGATATTTCCAAATTCATTCTATAAGGCCAGCATTACCCTGATACCAAAACCAGACAAGTACACAACACCAACAAAAAAACTACAGGCCAATATCCCTGATGAACATAGAAGCAAAAATCCTCAAGGCCTTTAAACTGAATCTAACAGCACATCAAAAAGATTATATACCATGATCAGATGGGATTTATCCCTGGGATAAAAGGATGGCTTAACATACAAAAATCAATAAATGTGATACACCACATCAACAGAATCAAGGACAAAACCTATATGATCATCTCAACAGATATGAGAGAAACATTTGACAAAATTCAACATCCCTTCATGATAAAAAATTATCAACAAATTAGGTGTAGAAAGCCTCATAAATGCTCGGAGGTAGGAGCTTAAAAAGTTGAGCTCATAGAAGTAGAGAGTAAAATTGTGGCTAGTAGAGGCTGAGAGGAGAGTATGAAGAGAGGTTGGTTAATAGACACAAAATTACAGCTAGATAGGAAGAATAAGTTCCAATGTTCTATAGTACTGTAGGGTGACCACAGTTAACAATAATTTAGTAGTGTTTTCAAATAGCTAGAAGAGATTTTGAATGTGTCCAAGACAAACAAATGTTAAATGTTTGAGCTGATGGATATGCTAATTATCCTGATTTGATCATTATACATTGTATACATGTATTGAAATATCATTTTTTACCCCATAAATATGTGTAATTACTACATATCAATTAAAAATAACATTTGAAAAGTTTTTTAAATAACATTTTAAACAGAAAAAAGAAATGTTAGCGAAGGAAGATATGAATAGGTAATTCACACTTGTTTGAAGGACTATTCTAGCCATTGCACCAGTAAAAAATATTCTAGTGTGTTTCTAACCATTACTTAGTATAAGACATCATTAAATCAAAAAGAAGGTAGGGGTGAGAAAAATAAAATTAATAAATGTAATATTAAGTCTGTTGACAATATTCTTTCTCAGCCTAATTCAAGACAAATTCAGAGTACAATTTTTATCCTTCACTTAGTTAGTAAATTGGGAATATATGTATGACAGCATAAAGTATGGATTTTTTTCTCTTCCTCATTCTTTTCCTGGTCTTTCTCATCCTCTTCTGGAAAGATCATTTTTGAAAGGACTCAAGAAAGAGACAAAGGTTTTAAAAGTATGTTGATGCATCAGAGTTAGACTTTGAGAAAAAATAGATATTAGCAAGGGAAAAGTTTGTCTTTTACATGTTACACTCTGAAAACTGAAAGACACAAGTTCTCCTTAAGTGACACCAAAGTCTCAGAAAAACTGATAGAGCTTTTCCAAGATGAAGTCAGCAACTTGGAGGGAGGTCAAAGGGCTAGAAATTGGTGAGCAGGGTTGTACAGAGAAGAATTGGAAGAGAGAAAAAGGAAACCATTCCATTTCTCAGGTCCTCTTCTAAGATAAGTTTAGATGGACTGATAGGACAATGAGAGAAACATTTACTGGCAATCTCTAGATTCTTTGTGCACAATGATAGGTCAAGGTTAAAATTTTCTGTGTGATAATATCCATGTACTGCGCACTATAGATAGTACAGACATAAATAGCGGTTTTATTCTTTGATCCAAGAAATACTTACTGAACATCTACTATGTATGTGCAAGACACTGTTTAAAGTGCTGGAATACAACTGCAACCAAAAGAGGAAAATATTCCCTGTCCTCATGGTTCATGTGTTCTAATGGAAGAAAAACATAAATAAGCTTTAAAAAGTAAAATATTAAAACATATAGTATATAAGATAGTGATAAAAATAATAAGGAGGAAAAGAAAGCCATTTTATATAGAGAAGCTAGAAGGAGCACCAGTTCTTAAGCTGAAGAAAGAAGGTTAACTGAAGTTATGGGAGTATATTTTTCCTTGAATAAATAGATTGATGAATAAACAAAAAGTAGTACTACCCTGGACCTTATTTCCCAGAGTTTCCCATCAGGAACTACAAAGGTGATTTCTTTTCTCTTGCACCAAAGACTCGTGCTTAACTGTGTTTTAAGTTTTTGCCCAAATTGATCTGAACAGTTCACGCTTTCCCCACTAACTCCCCATAAAAATCTCTCTTCTTCTATCCCTAGTTCAAATGCTATTTCCTCCCTGATACCCCACCCCAGTAAAAAGAATACTTCACATTCACCTAGCACTTGTCAATTTGCGAAGTGTCTCCCACACATTAGTCTTCATAACCATTCTAAGAGGTGGCATCATTGTCACATTTTTACACTGGAGGTAATTTTGATACACAGCATGTAAGTGACTTGGCAAGACTGAACAACTAGAACTGACACCCAGATGTTCTGAACCTAAGCTGATACTGTAGACTTGAGGAAGGGTCGAGTCGTGGAAAGAGCATGGGTTCAAATCCTGGATATTTCACTCACTAGCTGGGCAATTATGACAGGTTGCTCAGCGTGTTTGAGTCTTAGTTTCCTCATTTAAAAAACAGGATAATGAGACACACAGTACAGGTTTGTTGTGAGGGCAGATTGTCAGGCTCATTCCAGTGCCTGGAATCTACCAGACACTAGACAGTGTTTTAGACAGTGCTCTGCCCTCTCTCCTTCCCAACCTCCATGTCACTGTAACTGTTCTCTCAGTTTGTCTCCTCCACACTTAGACAGAAACTGTGATCTGTACCACACAGCTTGGTATTTATTCAAATATTAATTGGGATCCTTTGGTCATAAAGGGCACTTATTAGTTCCAATAACTGAAAACAGTAGAGATAGGCACTTCAACTGTGTAAGCTTGATCTGACTATTTGTTTTCCACCAGGGCTCCAGCTCCACTTCCTTGCAGTTTTCCTCTGACTCCGTGTTTGTCTTTGCAAAGCTGGCTCCCAGCATGACAGCACAATTTACCCCAGCAGCCCTGGCCTTCCTATCTGCGTTCTACACTGACCAGCACAATAGAAGATCTGAGTGCATTCCACGAAAATGACCTGCAAGTCCCAGCTCAGGTTGCATGCCCACCCCTAAGGTAATCACTGTGACCAGGGCAGGGGCCAAACTTGTAGTCTTAGCCTGGTTGTACCTTCAACCCCTTCTCCAACCCCAGTTCCAAACCAGATACCAAGTCCCTGTCCAGGAATTACTTGGATATCAGTGGAAACTGTAGAGAGCATAGATTCTTCAACTGATTTAATGACAGTCTTTTATCAGGCCCAGTTTCTGCTCCAGTACTTACAGTAAGAGCAAGTGGCCTTCTCAGTCTGTAGGACCCAGTCTTCTGAGGGCTTCTGTGACCCAAATCCTAGGCCCAGCCCCACTCGGTTTATTTTCATGAAGTTTTACACTTCTACCCCATGGCGAAGATGGCCACTCTTGCAGGAATCCAGAATACATAAAATTTCAAGGGATTGAATTCTGCCCCATATTGATTTTATACCCCTTAAAAGCTTTGTACTGTATCATAAGAGTGTGTGTGTGTGTGTGTGTGTGTGTGTGTGTGTGTGTGTGTGTGTGTTTTAGTTGTATAGTTTTATAAAGAATCACTCCACCCATTTGACTTTTCATAGAAATAAAATCCTTCATTATGGCAATAACCCTCCACAAAGGTTAAGCATGTAAACTTTGGTTTAAAAAAAAAAAGTTTGTCCTTGGCTGCTTTTATCTTCAAGCCTTTGAAGTGGAAGGTAAAAAAATAATAATAATAATCAAATATTTCATTCTTGACATCTTCAGGGAAGGTATATGTAAATAGGAAACACACATAAAATCCCTGAGTGTACACAGAAAACAAATGATTAAATGTAATGACAATTGCAGAGCTATAGATAGGAAGTAAAATAGATTAAGGATGTTGCCCTTCAAAGCCTCTTTCTGTCAATAAGGCATAGATAGATTTGTGAGTCTCATATTTCTCCAATCCACAGGTTAAATTTGCCATCTTCTGATTCCTTGTCACCATTTCAAATATCAGGCTCAACATTGCATATTCCTCTGGGGTATTCACAACCTTCAGAGAGTTGTTGATAGAGATCACATTTCTTCTGAAGTCTTTGTTGATCCAAGAATACATATTTTGTTGTGAAGTCTTCATAAATCAGTCTTTCCGCCCATTTATCATCCTTGTTGCTTTTCTCTGAACATTTTCCAGTATGTCTCCAACTTGCTAATAATGAGGTTCCCAGACCACAGTGCATCTTTCCAAGCTCAGTCTCTCTTATTGTGCAGAGACGGACTTTTCCTTTTTGCTTCCTGAACCCCTGTTTCCACTTACAAAGTTCTTACACTGCCAGATCACATATGAACCCATGATTCATTTGCCGTCTATCACAGCACCTATGGGAAGCCAAGCACTTCCCTAAGTAGGTCAATGCCTGACATAGAATAGGTACTCAGAAAAGTTCTCTGAATAAATGAACAAAGAAAACCATGGACTCTCCAGTTGTGTCTTTACTCTAGCCAAACATTTATTACAAAAAGAACAAAAGAGAAGGTGCATACTTGTGCTAGGGTTGGGGACAAGGGAACGGAGAAGACACATGAGAAATTATGGCATGGATTATTTACCATCCAAACTTTTCTACCATTTTGATTTGATTGAGACATAGTTCCATTCTAATTTAGCACAAGACAAACAAAAGTTAAGAAAATTAAGGTATTTTACCACAGTGGCTAAACAATTGAGAGCTTATCTGGAATCTAAAATGCTAGTGCCCAGTGTAACCTCCAGAGTGAACCAATCTAAAAATACGTCAGTAAAGTCCTTATAGTACCTAAACCAGCCTCTACATCTTCAGCTAAAATACTTGAAGCATGGGTTTCTAACTGGAATCTTGTTGATTAAGGCCTTGGCCTTCCTATCCATAATAATAAGATGCAAGAAGATGGAAAACAGAGCAGACCAGAGCTAATTTGCTTTCCTGCTCTTTCAGCCCCATGTGTACTAGTGGTAGTGAGAATGACAGCAACAGTAGTAGCAACTGCCACCATTTTTGAGTACCTGCTGTATTCCATGTACTCTGCTTAACCTTTCACACAATATTTTTCATGTAACCCTTAAAACAACCTATTAAGATAGGCATTATTCGCTCAGTTGTACTATAAAGAAACTGAGTCCCAGAAAGGTTAAATGCCTAAGGTTCGCACAGCAGAGCGAGGTGCTAATTCAGCTCTGTGAGACTGCACCTCACTCTCCTGCCCTAACATGGATTATTTCCTTGATTTCAATGCTGTGCCATGCCTGACAGTCACTTCTTTCAGGTTCCTCTGCATTTCTCATTCAGGACCTTCAATCAAAACAGAGATGTAGTGAGAAAAAAACAGTTCCTCTTAGCTTAACTTAGAAAAAATTGAAGTTTTCAAATGGATCTTTTCTCTAGGAAATTCAGAAAAACAACAAATCATCAAGCATGCTACTTGCCCGTAAGGCCAGCCCAATATAAGGTCAAGTAAAAAGGAATGACAATATGCTAGTGTGGTCCCAGCCTGGCCACAAGTGCCCATGGCAGCCTTGTTTCCAAGCACCTGTTTTCATCTCTAATCTGTCTCTCCACTTTGCTTAGTTTGTTTCATTGAATTTATACACTGATGGCCTCTGGCCAGAACCGAGCATTTCAGATCAATACAGAAGTATACACTAGTGTGATGAAACACCGAAATGAAATGTTTGGTTTAAAAAAAAAAAAAGTCCTCAAAGCGACTCCTCTTTAAGAAAATAATCAAAACAAAAAGTAAGACCAAATACTCTTTACTATTAGCTAATTTAGTCTCCCCAAATTATCAATATAATCCTCTATCTCCAAAGCAACAAATATTTGTGTTAAAAATGTTTTAAAAAGTAAATTCTTCAGATAATTCCACATTCCATGCAAAAGATAACATAATTTCAAGGAAATAATACTGGAAAAGAAGTGAAAAGACTAGGTATATATGTGGCTCACTACTTTGTTAGGAGAAACTATAAAATAATCATTTTTGAAATTCCCCTGGGATTTATAAAACATTCTACAGTACTCATGAAATATTGGTTAAATTTGTTGAACCGACCTTGAGTAAATTCCTCTATATTTCCAAGCTTCAGTTTCTACATCTATAAAACAGAAACTAATAGTAACTTCCTTGTCTCATATGACTATTGTGGTGCTCCCAACAGGATAATATATATGAAAGCATGTTTTAAACAATAAAGCACCACAAAAAAAGTAAGTTATGAAGAGAGGGAGATGGGGTCTAATGACTGTGCTGATAACATAGGCAATAGTCCCAACAAGTATGTGGAGAAGTGGATAGCACTTTTTGCTATTCATCCAGATGTTTGGGCACATTCTAACTATAAAAACCAAAATGGTCACTGGAAAACATTCAGGCAGTCAAAGGACTGCTAGAAGGAGCAATGTGAATGTTCCCTGGGTCTCCTGGGCCCCCAAGAGGACAGGAAAAGTTCTGTATAGAGCTACTTCCCCTCTAAGAGAAACCACAAATCTCTTAGTGCCCCGAAAGGAAACCAGTGCAGATCCCAAATGTTTTTCTATGGTGCCAAGCTGAATAAAGCTACACAAGGGTTAAATCTTTGTTTTTTCACTGGGGAATAAGCCCTTTAGATCTTATGTGTTAACCCCACTTCTATAGCAATCAAACCAAGGCAAAAATTTGCACTTGCAAATATTTTTGAAAGATCTGACTAAGCCATTTTTAGATGTTTTCCAGTCTTCATGTGCCTTTCCCTCCCACAGAGCACAATTAAAGAGGCACCTTTAAAAGGCTATTAAAAAACATTGATTGGCTTAACTGTACTAATGTCATGGCTTTAAAATAAAATTCTATTAAGTTCTTAAAATATTGCAGACAAGTACTTTGCAGCAGAACACCCATTTTGAAGCTTCTGTTATTCACAGATATTCAGTTACTTTAGTATAGTTCATCTTTCATCTTTTGTCTTTAGATTTTTTTAATCTTCTGATCGTTCCCATGAAATAACTGCCTTTATGCATAACTAAAAACTAGTACTTAGCAGTCATATTTTCCCAAGTCACCACAGTGAATTTATAAAGACAGACATGCTCATGCTGACTTGCACTTTGCTGCTCTTGATACAAAAGGAGAAAATGGCGTTCTCTCTTTATGCAGAAATGTTAACATCACAGAGTTCCTTTTCCTCAAAGAATTGTTACAGGGTTATTTTAGATCCTGGCTAAACACATGTAATCTCATTCCTGTTTGGATACTGAATTGCTCTTGTCCCTAAAGAAGCTCAGGAGCTCAACACAAACATGCAAACTTCTTTTCTTCACTTATTTCAGTTATTGCTATTTTGAATTCCTTAGACCAGTAGGCTTTCTCTTATATCCATAATGTGCAAGGAAAGCTTCAGGAAAAAAAGCCTCATTTAAGATTGTGGTTAACTTGACATTAGGTTGGCCCACAAGAGATGGTGATCAGGTATCCTGATAACATTCCACCTAGCTAGAAGGCAGAGTGAGAAGAGCAAATGGGATAATGCATGTGAAGACATTTGCAAACTGCTCTTAGTTTTAGGAATGTTAGGTATCTGTTATTGTTACGAGTAATGATAATGATGATGATGGTGATGATGATGATGGTGGTCATGATGATTATGATGGTGGTGGTGATGCTGATAGGGATGATGGCTTGGTTTTTGCTGTTGCTAAGGCAGGATTTCCTCAAGAATCAAGTGGACTCCATCAGGCTCTATAGAAACCATGACGTACATGAAGCTACCTTGTGAGTTATGTGTCTAACTATGTGTAAACTGCTATGAGACAGTATTATAAATTACTCTTCAGATCCAGCTAAGAGATATGATAATGAATGAATTATGATGTTTAGCAAAGCTCAAAGTCTGGGATTTGCAGCCTTGGGAAAGGAACCCCCAGACCATGACTTACCCTGAAGAAATTTCAAAGTTAACAAATGTCCTCACTATCCCCCATCAAGGGTAACTTTTCCTTGAATCTCTGTCCTCATTCATTTCCTCCTCCATCCCAGGTGCTGTCATACCTTCCCACACTCCTAAGCCTAACTTGATCAGTCAAAAATAACCTGCAGCCGGGCTCGGTGGCTCAGCCTGTAATCCACACTTTGGGAGGCTGAGGTGAGTGGATTGCCTGAGCCCGCGGGTTCGAGACCCCCCCCTGGGCAACTTGGCGAGACCTCAGCTCTACAATAAATCAAAAAATCAGCCGGCGTGGTAGCACATGCCTGTAATTCCAGCTACTCGGAGGTGGAAGAATCCCCAGAGCACAGCAGGCGAGGCTGCGGTGGCTGGGAGCGGGGCGACCGAGTGAGACTCCAACTCAAAATAAATAAATAAATAAATAAAATAACCTGCATATAGAATATTTATGAATGTCATTCAATTTGCTCTATCCTCAATTCTCCCCTGTACTGAGGTAACTTCCTGTTAGTAATGAGGCCCACAGGTAGACTAACTAAATATTATTTCCCTTTAGAGAACAGGAGAAAACACTTGTTGCTATTCTATAGGTAATAGGTTTTACCTTTTTCCCCCAATTTTTCCAAATGCTGAATGAACCAAATTGTGTGGAAGAGAGTCTGATACGGGCCAGCTAGCACATCATGGCAAGATGCAGTACTCAGAGAATAAGAACTTCTGCCGAGACATCTCTTCCCCACTCTACATGCTCCACAGAAATGTGACAGCCATGAGTTTTGATGTCCCTCCTAGCCTGGTAGAGTCAGTGCCAGAGTTCTTAAAGACTACCCGCATTCCTCACTTCATCCTTCTGTACTCTGCGTCCCTCTGCCTTGGCTCTTTCTCCTTGAGGCCCCTCCCACTCAAACTTCAAAATCAAGCACTGGAGTCATCTCTAAGAATGTCACCTGCCATGGCTTCATCTCCACTTCCTAGGAGCACCTAGGAACCCTGATTTATAATCCTGCTTCATATTTCTACTTATATCCATACATAGCTCATTAGTTGGTTGCACAGACTATAAAATAATCATTTTGAAAACCTCCTGGGATAAAGTACTCATCAAATATTGGTTGAATTTGTTGAACCAATGTTGGGTAAATCTCTCCATATTTCCAAGCTAAGACACAATATATGTAATAATTTGGCTCCTTTCAAATACTATTTAAGTACTAGTTTACCATTTATTCAGTGGGTTCAAGAAAACTATTAATAAAAACAATTTTTTTTTTTTTTGCAGTTGGAGTCTCACTCTTGTCGCCCAGGCTGGAGTACAGTAATATACTCACGGCCAGCTGGACTCAGGTGATCCTTTTACCTCAGCCTTCCAAGTAGCTGGAACTACAGATGCATGCCACCACGCCCTGCTAGTTTTTGTGATTTATTGTAGAGACGAGGTCTCACCAAGTTGCCTAGGCTGGTCTCTAACCCCCGGGCTCAAACAATCCTCTTGCTTCGGCCTCCCAAAGTGCTAGGATTACAAGCTGAGTCACTGCACCAGACCAATATTTATGTTTAAAATAAGGAATATGTTTAGAATATGACATTATATTTAGATTTTATTTGGAGCTATCTTTCATTCCATGCTCTTATTTTCTTGGTATAAATGAATGGTATTGGTGTATTCACTTTCTACTGCTGCCATAACAAGTGACCACAAGCTTAGTGGCTTAAATGATGTAAATTTATTATCTTCTAGTTCTATAGTTCAGAAATCCATGACAACTCTCACTGAGCTAAGATCAAGGTGTTGATGGAATTGTATTCCATTCTGGAGACTCAACAGAAGAAACTATTTTGTTGCCTTTTCCAACTTCTAAAGGTCACTTACATTCCTTGACTTATGGCCCCTTTCCTTTTCAAAGCCAGCAATGATGGTTGGTCGCAATGCCATCTCTCTGGTTCTCTCCAGCAGGGGATGGTTCTCCATTTTGGGAAACTCAGGTGATTAGGCTCACTTGGATAATCTAGGATAGCATCCCCCATCACAAGGTCCTTGACCTTCATGACATCACCAAAGTCTCTTTGCCATGAAAGGTAACACTCACAGGTTCTGGAAACTGGGAATAGACACCTTTGGGGGCCATTATTCTGCCTAAAACAATTTGCTTTCCCCACTTGCTTGGAGTGGAGATAACCAATATGGATAAAATACTGAGAAGCCATGATAGGACTGAGAGCTATTTTAACAACATCCTAGCTAGACCTATATCTTCTTGGCCCTCTCTATTCTGATCCATCACTCATGCTGCTGCCAGATGACTCTTCTAAAGCACAACTTCAGTTTTGCTAAATCCAGTTCAACTTCAATGGCCCATGTGGCTTTCCAAAGTTAAGTTTAAAATATTCTCTAAAACGTAATGATGATAAGACAGTGATCTAGGTATCTCTCATAAATTATCTCATAAATATTAATCTTTACAACATTCCAAAGAGATTGTTGCCTCTACTGTCCCCAGTTTATAAAATAGGCTCAGAGGGGTCAGATAAATTTCCCTACCCCCAGTAACTCTAACTTAAATGTTGACTAAATATGATCCACTACACAGGCTAAATCTGGTCCATGGTCTGTTTCTGTACAATATGCAAGCTAAGAATAGCTTTTACAGATGAATGTCTGTCATCTATTTGATGACAAGAAACACTAATGTCCAACCCTAATTAAGCAAAATGTTATCTCCCAAAAAAAGAAATTCCTACTTCTCAATAGACCTGTATTGCAAAAAAGTATGCAAATATTGTTAGTTATTTGTATTTCATCAATAACAAATTTGAAGACATTTTTATTTCCTTTTTATAATATAAGCACCTATGTAATATTTTCAGTTTTGCCTCTTGACCCTCAAATCCTAAAATATTTACTATCTGGCTCTTTGCAGAAAAAGTTTGCCAGCCTCCACTCTAGCCAATGTTTCTCCAATTTGAATAAAATATGAACTCCTAAAGGAAATACATTTTTTCAGATGCCCAGTGATGAATTAAATCATATCATTACAATGTTATTAAATATGATCAAACGAATTCAGCAAAAGAAGAAAACTTCTTATGATTATAGGTTTTATCAAAAATTTGTTATGAAGTAAATATAAATAAGCTTACAAAACCAATACAATTCGAGTAACATCAACTTGGCATATTCAGTCATGATGTCCTGATTCAACTTACAGCACTATGAATATGATTTACACGTCTCAGCCCAGATTATAAGATGGCCATATACAACTGGAATATGAAAAAGGTACTCAGTAACATTAATCATCAAGGAAATGCAAATCAAAACTACTCTAAGATACTACTTCACACCCATTAAAATGGTTATTACCAAAAAGTCAAAAGATTACAAATGTTGGTAAGGGTGTGAGGAAAAGGAAACTCTTTACACTGTTGGTAGGATATAGATTGGTGCATCCATTATGGAAAACAGTATGGAAATGTCTAAAGAAATTGCACCCCACATCTTTATAACAAAAATTTTTTTTTAAAAGAAGAAGAAAATAAATTAAAAATCAAATGACCATATCAAGCAGCAATACCTCTTCTGGGCATATAACCAAAGGAAATGAAATCACCACATCTTAAAGAAATCTGCACTACCATGATTATGGCAGCATTATTCACAATAGTCAAGATATGGAATCAACCTAAGTGGCCATTGACAGATGAATGGATTAAAAAACTGTAGTATATAAGCATACCTTGTTTTTTGTACTTAGCTTCACTGCATTTCACAGATGTTGCAAGTTGTTTACAAATTGAAGTTTTGGCTGGGTGCGGTGGCTCAAACCTGTAATCCCAGCACTTTGGGAGGCCAAGGCAAGAGAATTGCCTGAGTTCAGGGGTTCGACACCAGCCTGGGCAACCTGGTGAGACCTTGTCTCTACAATAAATCAAAAAATTAGCCAGGAGTGGTAGCTTGCACTTGTGGTTCCAGCTACTTGGAAGACTGAGATGGAAGGATCACCTGAGCCTAGCAGGTCAAGGCTGCAGTGGCCGTGAGCATGCCACTGCATTCCTGTCTCAACAACAGAGTGAGACTCCAACCAAAAAAAAAAAAAAAAATTGCAGGTTTGTGGCAATGCTGCATTGAGCAAATTAGCACCATTTTTCCAATAGCATGTGCTCATTTCATGTCACAATTTCATAATTCACACAATATTCCAAACTTTTTCATTATTATATCAGTTATAGTGATATGTGATAAGTGATCTTTGATGTTACTGTTTTAATTATTTTTCCCATATAAGATGGTAAATTTAATCCATCAATGTGTGTGTTCTGACTGCTCCACTGACCAGTCATTCTCCAGTCTCTCTCCCTCTTTTAAGGCTTCCTGATTCCCTGAGACACAACAATATTGAGATTAGGCCAGTAAATAACCCCACAATGGCCTCTAAGTATTCACATGAAAAGAATAGTCACATGTGTCTCAATTTAAATCAACACCTAAAATGATTAAGCCTAGTGAGGAAGGCATGTCGAAAGCTGAGACAGGCCAAAAGATAGGTCTCTTGTGAAGTAGTTGGCCAAGTTGTGAATGCAAAAGAAATGTTCTTGAAGGAAATTAAAAGTGCCCAGTGAACACACAAATAATAAGAAAGAAAAACAACCTTATTGCCAATGGGGAGAAAGTTATAGTGGTCTGGATAGGAGATTAAACCAGCCACAACATTACCTTAAGCCAAAGCCTAATCCAGAGCCAGGCCCGAACACTCCTAATTCCATGAAGGCTGAGAGAAGAGAGAAAGGTGCCGAAGAAAAAGCTGAAGCCAACAGAGGTTGGTTCATGAGGTTTAAGAAAAGAATCATCTTTGTAACATGAAATTGAAAGGTGAAGCAGCAAGTGCCAATGTAGAGTCTGCAGCAAGTGATCCAGAAGAGCTAGCTAAGGTAATTGATGAAGGTGGCTACACTAAACAACAGATTTTCAGTATAGACAAAATAGCCTTCTATTGGAAGAAGATGCCATATAGGCCTTTCATAATTGGAGAGAAGTCAATGTGTGGCTTCAAAGTTTTAAAGGACAGGCTGACTTTCTTGTTGTGGTACATATACACGATGAAATATTACACAGCCATAAAGAAGAACAAAATTATGGACTTCGCAGCACCTTGGATGGATTTAGAGTCTGTAATACTCAGTAACTTGTGACTTTAAACTGAAGCCAATGCTCATTTACCATTTTAAAAATTCTAGGGCACTTAAGAATTCTGCTAAATCTACTCTGCCTTTGCTCTAGAAATGGAACAACAAAACCTGAATGACAGCACATCTACTAACAGCATGGTTTACTAGATTTTTTAAGTTCACTGTTTAGAACTGCTGCTCAGAAAAAGAAGATTCTTTTAAAATATTATTGCTCATTTACAATGCATCTAGTCAACCAGCAGCTCTGGTAGAGATATACAGTTAATGTTGTACAGTCCATGCCTTCTAACACAACATCCCTTCTTCAGTTCATAGATCAAGAGGTAACTTTGACTTTCAAGTATCAATATTTAAGAGAGATATTTCATAAGGCTATAGCTGCCATAGATAGTGATTCTTCTGATGGATGTGGACAAAGTAAATTAAAAACTCTGGAAAGAATTCACCATTCTAGATGCCACTAAGAACATTATAATTCATGGAGGAGGTCAGAATATCAACATTAACAGGAGTTTGGAAAAGGCTGGTTCCAACACTCATGGATGCTTTGAGAGGTTCAAGACTTCAGTGAAGAAAGTAACCACAGATACAACAGAAATAGCAAGAGAACTAGACATTAGAAGTGGAGCCTAAACATGTGACTAAGTTTTGCAATCTCATGATAAAACTTGAATGGATGTTGCTTTTTTTTTTTTTTT
>NW_007043459.1:0-12878 GCF_000164805.1 Carlito syrichta | reverse complement strand
GGCTGCTCCCGGCCACCGCAGCCTCGACCCACTGGGCTCCGGCGATCCTTCCGCCTCAGCCTTCTGAGTAGCCAGAATTACAGGTGTGCGCTACCACGCCCGGCTCATTTTTTATTTATTGTAGAGATGAGGTCTCGCCAAGTTGCCCCGGTGGGTCTCGAACCCGCAGGCTCAAGCAATCCACTCACCTCAGCCTCCCAAAGGTGTGGAATTACAGGCTGAGCCACCGAGCCTGGTTGGACGTTGCTTTTATGTATGAGCAAAGAAAGTAGTTTCCTGAGATGGAATCTACTTCTGGTAAAGATGCTGTGAACATTATGGAAATAACAGCAACGGATTTAGAATACTACAAAAACTTCATTGCTAAAGAAACGGCAGGGTTTAAGAAGATTAGCTCCAGTCTTGAAAGGAGTTTTGCCATAGGTAAACTCCTGTCAAACAACATCCCATGATACAGAGAAATCTTTCATAAAAGAAAGAGTCAATTTGGATTTTTTAAAATGTGGTACATATACACGATGAAATATTACACAGCCATAAAGAAGAACAAAATTATGGACTTCGCAGCACCTTGGATGGATTTAGAGTCTGTAATACTCAGTAACTCATCACAGAAACAAAGAACTGAGTACCAAATGTTCTCACCCCTAAGCGGACCCTGAACTTTTACCATAATACTATAAGAAGGGATTGGTAGTACTTCCAGGGGAAGAGGGGAAACACAAAACATTAATAAGGGTATCTGATATCAAACCAGGCAAAGTGGGGACCAAGATAGGCCCAAACTTTATCTGTACTTGTATATCTAATTCTGAAATGTACCTCACATCTTTAAAATAAAATAAATTTTAAAAATAAATAATGCAAGCCGGGCTCAGTGGCTCAGCCTATAATCCCGTGCCTTTGGGAGGCTGAGATGAGTGGATTGCCTGAGCCCGTGGGTTCGAGACCCACTTGGGCAGCGAGACCTCATCTCTACAACAAATCAAAAAATCAGCCGGGCGTGGTAGCGCATGCCTGTAATTCCAGCTACTTGGAAGGTTGAGGCAGAAGGATCGCCAGAGCCCAGCAGGTCGAGGCTGCGGTGGCCGGGAGCAGCCACTGCACTCCAGTCTGGGCAACAGCGTGGAACTCCAACTCAAAAATAAAAAATAAAAATAAATAAAAATAAATAAAAATAAATAATGCATAAAGAGAATGTATAATTGCTTAATAACACCTTTGTGGGCCCTTATTTTCTAATTCAAGAAGCACTTCTCCAACCAACACAAACTATTTTCTGTTCTCTAAAACATGCTCCTTGCAGCTCCTTGTTCCTCTGCTCCTTCTATCCCTTCCTCCTGGCTCCAACCACCTGCAAAACTCCCAAATCCCTATCCCCATTTCTAGGGGATTGATTCCCAAGCCAAAAGTGTGTTAGACATTGGAGAGATCAAACAGGGTGACTTATAGAAAACTCAAACACTACAGGAAGCTGTGTGCTGTGTAACCATAAACTCACACAATAAGTCTGCCTCTTGGGTAGGAAAAATGCTAAGTGATCAAGAAGGAGGCAGATCCTGAGGCTGTGTTCCTCTGAGCTCTGGTCATGCTAGGGTACCCAAAGCGACTAGTGAGCAGCTCTTCCTTAGAACCTCAAAGAGTTCAATTCACACCAAATGTTCTCCCTGTTGGGTCTGTCTAATTCTTTCTGGAATTCTTCAGAATCTTACCATGCCCATTTCCTTATTTTTCTTCCAGGCTCCTTATAATTTAAAGAGATTGTTAAGGCAAGAGACAATGGTTACTGAGAGCAAGAAAGCCTGAGCAAATGGAATGGGGCTCTTATAGGAACTTACTGAGTAATCTCAGGCATTCATTGGGCAGATATTTGTCTCAGTTTTCTCATCAAGAATATAATTAATATGAAGAACAGTTTTTCTGAAGGGTACTTACATAGCATTATTAATTCTCTACAGATTTGGAGTTGGTTTGAGCCCAAGTAACTAGTCAGTATAAATTTAAATGAGGTTCATAACTGGATGAGCAACTGATCTTCAGTTATTAAAAACCTACCAGATGTTACTTTTATGCAAAGAAGAAAAATATAAATCATGAAACAGAATTATCAAGGGTGAATAAAATAATCAACCGTCCCAAAATAAAAGTAAGTCAAAGACAAAAAGAGGCATTTTTATGTCTTTGGTAGCATAGAATAGATTCTTTCATTCAATAGTATATTTTGAATGCCCAATAAATATTCTATGCTGAGTTATAGTAAACACAATACTTGGCTCTAGACCTCAAGAAACTAAGAAAAAACAGATGCAGAGAGAAACAATATTTATTGGCTAATGAGCAGGCACTTTATGTATACTACATGTATCTCTCCCGAGTGGTGCAGATACATAGTATTACTCATTTTGTATTGGAAGAAACAGAGACTTAGAGAAATAAAGTAACTTATCCAAAGTCCCACATCTTGCAAGTGTCAGAACCAGGATTCAAACCAGGTCTCTCTAATATATCCAAAATTTTAATCTTACTATAGAGATAAGTTTTCTTCCAACAAACATTCAAACTAGGGAAATAATTACAAATTTTTAAAATTTCATAAGGGGACACACACATACAATACTATAGGTATTCTAAGTAGATAGAGAACATGAACTGTTTCTCTAGAGTCCATAAACATTAGCAGGCATAACAAAGAAAGAACCTACTAGGTATTAAAGATCTGCAACAAAATGTATGTCTAAAATAAAATCAAGATGCTGTCATGAACAGAAAGAATGTAAGAAGCATCCATGTTGTGTGTTTGTCTTCCTTTTAGCCCACTTAATTACAGTGCACTCTTTTTTAACTGCCCAAAGGGGTGTGTGTGTGTGTGTGTGTGTACACACACTTTTTAAATTCTTCTTTTAACATTCACATTCATTTAAAGGCAACTGTGTTCTGAGTTGCTGGATCTTTGTGGTCTCTATTTTGACTTCTCCTTTTGAAAACTACCCCACATCTTTAAAATAAAAAATAAATTAAAAAACTAAGTCATTTTGTCCATGTTCAATAAATGTACCCTGTCTTGGAAGTGCAGGTCTGGTGTTATGTATCAGCTGCTTGTAGCCTGGTATAGAAAAAGAGCCCTCATGAGATTTTTTTATTTCAAGCAGTGAATTTTGGATTCCAAAGCTCAATATAGAGTTTCCAGTACTGAGATGGCACTAATTAGTATATCACCTATGACCTGAGAAGTTGGGTATTATGTGGATATAATTTATCACAGCAGAAAGCTGAAGGCATTTCATTTGAAACAAGAACATGTTCTCAGTGTGTAAGAACAAGAAACCGTTCGCCTTCCATCCTATCTCACTCTTATCACACAACCAGAAGCAACATCTTACTAGATGAATGTCAGCCTCTCTGCCCTTGTCCCAGGGTTTTGCACAAATGGGAAACTGCACATGGAAGTGTCCTTGCACATCCTACCTCCCAAAAGGGACATCAAGACCTTTTTGCCGGTCTTGATATTGGTCAGCCTCATTTTCTGGAGAGAAAGGATGTGATATAACAACGGAGTAAAATTCTAGGGTTAGATCACACATCGATCCTTGAGACTGAGCAGCAGTGACAACACACACCACTGAGAGGTAGCAGGGTAGAAGCAAGAAAATGAACTCCCTAATTAAGATGAAGAACAAATTACTAGGTTAAAGCAAATGTGGGACATTGCTACCTAAAGATATTATTTTATAGCAAAAATACCTGAGTAAAGAATAGAGCAAGCCAGGCTCGGTGGCTCAGCCTGTAATCCCACACTTTGGGAAGCTGAGATGAGTGGATTGCCTGAGTCAGCGGGTTCGAGACCCGCCTGGGCAAGTTGGTGAGCCCTCATCTCTACAATAAATTTAAAAAAAAATTAGCCAGGCGTGGTAGCGTGCGCCTGTAGTTCCAGCTACTTGGAAGGCAGAGGGGGAAGGATCGCCAGAGCCCAGCAGGTCGAGGCTGCAGTGGCCGGGAGCGGCCACTGCACTCCAGTCTGGGTGACAGAGTGAGACTCCAACACACACACACACAAAAAGAATAGAACCACAGAGCCACTGGCCACTTTTTCATCTCAACACAGGATAGAAGGATTATCCTAAGATCTTCATTTCCTTCTGCTCCCACAAAATGAACACACCATGAATGTTTGTTAAATGAGTGACTAATGTCACAAGGGGACAGCTCCATTGAGGCAAGAGGAGCCTCATTCTCCCATGTTAGAGTTGTCTTCCAGGTTCCCAACTACTCGCAGATTCTGTGTTGTCTCAATAATTCTGCATTATAACAGAGAAGGAATGTTACCCTCGCTTTAGGAATGAGGAAATTATGATTCAGAAAGGTAGACTGACTTGCCCAGGGTCACACAGGTATTTAGTACCAGAGGATTACCAGGAACACAGGCCCTCCAGTTCAGAGCCTTAGTTTTATCCTTGGAGAAGGTTGAAGTTTTATCCTCTCATTTCTGTGTGATTAGTGAACACACATCACATCACCAGGGACAATCCAGATCATTAGTAATAGTGGTTAATAATACTTAGTGAGGCCGGGCTCAATGGCTCAGCCTGTAATCCCACGCTTTGGGAAGCCGAGGTGAGTGGATTGCCTGAGCCCGCGGTTTTGAGACCCGCCTGGGCAACTTGGCGAGACCTCATCTCTACAGTAAATCAAAAAATCAGCCGTGCGTGGTAGCACATGCCTGTAATTCCGGCTACTTGGAAGGCTGAGGCAGAAGGATCGCCAGAGCCCAGCAGGTCGAGGCTGCAGTGGCCAGGAGCGCCCACTGCACTCCAGTCTGGGTGACAGAGTGAGACACCAACTCAAAAAATATATTATTATAATAATAATAATAATTAGTGAGTTTAACAAGTGTTACTTTTGTGTTTCAGATTCCTCCTCTAAGGTACCTACCTTACATGGTGGTTTTGAGGATCAAATGAATTGATGCATCTAGAAAGGTGGTTGGTACATAGCTAATATTAGTGATAACCTCTGCCTTCTTTCTAATCTTGCAACCAGAGCCCACCTTTCCACACATAAATGTTCCCCTAGCATCCTGTTTATTCAATATAAATATAGTAACTGAAATTTCTCAGTTCTGTTGGAACTGCAGAGTCATCACAAGCCTTAGTTTAGACATGAAATGCTTCCTGTTTTTTGGGGGTTTTTTTTTCTTCTTTTTTAGAGAAGAGGGTCTCAATTTGTTGCCGAGTCTGGAGTTCAGTGGCTATTACAGGTGTTATCATAGTGTACTATATTCTGGAACTCCTGGATTCAAATGATCCTCCTACCTCAGCCTCCTGAATGGCTTGGGACTATGGGTGTGCGCCACCATGCCCAGCTGCTTCCTGTCTTTTGATTACCAAGAAGACTTACATTATTTTTCCCATGTGTACTCAAGTTTCAAAAGATTTCATCTACTACCTACATTTATTTTTAAAATAGTCTATGTGACCTCCGTACTAGAAAATACATTATTTCTTTAGGTCTTTTATGGCACTGAAAATAGTTCATAGTCTCCACAAATTGACAATCACTGTACTAATCTAACCCCTTCATTTTCTTTTTTTTTAACATCCATAAACCTATCAAGATTTTTTTGTTAATATTTTCATATTTATTTCATTTATCAACCTATTCATTGAACACATCAAGTCACATCTCTCTAATTACTTCATTATGCATATCATTAACAAGAATTTAATATTTTTTAGTTTTTTAAAAATTTATTCATTTATTATAAAGATGTGGGGTACAATTAAGGGTTAGGTATATAAACACTGATCATGCACGCATCCTTGTTGATGAGGTATGTCCCTCCCTCCCCTAGCAGTTTCCCTCAACTGCCAATCCCACTTCCCCTCCCTTGACAGTCTTCCACTACTGCCAGTCACTTTCCTATAGCATTATAATTGTTCAAGGTCACCTTATGAGTGAGAACATATGGAACTCAGTTCTTTGTTTCTGTGATAAATCACTGAGTATGATCAACTCCAAATTCAGCTAAGTTGCTGCAAAGTCCATATATTTGTCCTTCATTATAGCTGCATAATATTCCATTGTGTATATGTACCACATTTTTTTTATCCAGTCCAGCTTCAGTGGGCAACAGGGTTGGTTCCATGTTTTTGTTAATGTGAATAGAGCTGCAACAAACATACATCGCAGGTATCTTTTTGTAGAAATATTTGAGTTTATCTGGGTATATTATTCCCAATAGGGGAACTGTTGGGTCATATGGAAGGTCAATTTCTAGTTCTTTCAGAAATTGCCACACTGTCTTCCAAAGAGGTTGTACTAGTCTACATTCCCACCAGCAGTGTAGAAGCGTTCCTTTTTCTCCACATCCTCACCAGCATCTGTTGTTGTCTGTTTTATTAATGATGGTCATTCTTACAGGGGTTAGGTGGTATCTCAATGTGGTTTTGATTTGCATTTCTCTGATGATGAGACTGAGCACTTTTTCATGTGTCTGTTGGCTGCCCGTATATCTTCTATTGAGAAGTATCTATTCATGTCTTTTGCCTACTTTTTAAAGGGGCCATTTGTTTTTTTCCTTTTGGCATGTTTGAGTACCTTGTAGATCCTAGATGTCAGTCCTTTGTCAGATATACAGTTGGCAAATATTTTTTCCCATTCTGTGGGTTGTCTCCCTGCTCTCTTGATGGTTTCTTTTGTTTTGCAGAAGCTCATTAATTTGATGAGGTCTCATTTGTCTATCTTATTTCTTAAGGTATTGGTCTTTAGTAACACCTTCATTTTCAAGATAGGAAATGGAAGACCCAAGAGGTTGGAGGACTTGTTCAAGGTCACTCGGCTAATTGAAGTCAAAACCTGAGTCAGGATTTGAATCTTGTGACTCAACTGAGCACTTTGACAGCTTCCATACTCTAAATCCATGTATCTAGTTAGGTCCCTTCTTCCACTGAACCCACCATACCAGTGTATCATTACTCCTGGTGATTTGGACTTCTTAAATGTATCACCAGCCCTGATCAAAATTTTAAAGAAATCTATTTTCACTATTCCCAATGCAGAGTAAATGTTTCATGACCAGGCAGCAGTCAAAAGACCCAGTGTTGGAAATGCACATGCTGATGCAGTTATTCCAAAACTTAATTCTTAATTTTCCATATGCTATAGTCTTGAATCTATTATAACCTTCAGGACACCCCTCTTGTGCTAGGCAGTTTGATGAATACCCTAATATTACCTGGTAACCAGCCTTCTAAACTTCCACAGTTGTCAATCACCCATTTTTTCTCCTCCTCCTCCTCCTCTTCCTCCTCCTCCTCCTCCTCTTCTTCTTCTAATATATGCAGTTTAAGACAAACTCTTTCTTAGAGATAAGCCACCCCACTGAATTGTTTTTATTGGCAAATTTCATGAACAAATTCCTATTCCATCATCCTGTCATTAAGGAGTGTTGAATAGGACTGGGCCATGCATGGCCATTATGGAAATCCACTTTATCTTCCCATTGGTTGACATCAAACCAGTGACATAATCTTTTTTTGGAGTTGGAGTCTCACTCTGTCACCCAGACAGGAGTGCAGTGGCCGCTCCCAGTCACCGCAGCCTCAACCTGCTGGGCTCTGGCGATCCTTCTGCCTCAGCCTTCCAAGTAGCCGGAATTACAGGCGCACGCTACCACATCCGGCTGATTTTTTGATTTATTGTAGAGATGAGGTCTCGCTGCCCAGGCGGGTCTCGAACCCACGGGCTCAGGCAATTCACTCACCTCAGCCTCCCAAAGGCGCGGGATTACAGGCTGAGCCACCGAGCCCAGCTCAGTGAAATAATCTTAAGCTACAATACAGATCTCTGAAAATTGTCTTTCTAGTCACCCAGAAAATGAAAAACTCCAAGACCATCAAGTTATGTTAGCTGTGTTGGGGGAAATTGAAATTGAAATTTAATGTGGGTATACTAGTCCCAAATTACAAAAGCCATATATCTCTCCCTGAAAAAAGTCACACATCTTAACGGAAGTAGTAGAAGTAGTAGAAGTTTTGACCACACTTTGCTATAGTTCCACATACTTTTCTCAGCATCCCCAGCTGCATTACTCAGCAACCACTGTCACCAGGGAATGTTCGGGCAGCTTGTGAATGCACAATCTTATCTCCAGTGTGGGTTGTAGCATAGGACTCTCCTCAGAGAGCCAGGCCATGGCATTTAACGAATAGATTATGATGAGAAATAAATATTCTAAAGTGTGTTTTAGCTGAAATGAATAGGCTTTTTTCTGGCATTGTTCTTGTTTTGTTATTGTCTTGAATGAGAAACTAAAAAGCTGTGATTGTAGAGTGAGCTTGAAGACACCATCAATCTAATATCACTATAGGATTTGGTAAAAGAGCCATTTCCCTTTTCTCACAATTTTCACTGTATGAACAAGAACCCAGTGGAATCCAAATCCGAGCACATGGCGTTTCTGGCCACAATACAAAGGTCTACAACACCTCCTAAATATTTGATGACCCCTGGGCTACTGCAGTGTAGCACTGCTGTGGGAACATCTGAAGTCACTAACGTGCACAGCTGTTTTTGTCTTCCCATGCTGCTTGGAAGGATGGCTGTGGGAGTTGTGGAAATGGAGGTAGAATACTGTTTGATAAAATGAGACGTACTCACCAAGGCCCACACCGCAAAGCCGGGCTGTCTGTCTAGATTGCTGATCTCTGCTCCCCACAGACTGCCCATCTGTGCCTGCCACATCTAGTCCTTCCCCTCCCTTCCTTGCCTTGCGAAGAGCTCTTATATCACATACAAGTGATTTTCTGGAAAAGCGCCCACATCTCAGGAGAAAGGCTACGGCAATTAGTCTGGGGCTTTGTCCCCAGAAAGGGCGGAATTGGATGGTGATAATGGTAAAGGCAATAGCACTGATTCCATCTCCAGGAACTAGTTATGCCATGATAATAGGCTCCGGATAAGTGTTTTCAGGTGGTTGAGGAAGGAACTGGTGGATTCTGATAAAGAACAACTTGCAGATGCCTTGGTAATAAGAAACTTGATTCAGTTCCCAATTTCTGTAAAATAAAGAAATATCAGGCCGGGCACAGTGGCTCACGCCTATAATCCCAGCACTTTGGGAGACCAAGGCAGGAGGATTGCTTGGGACTAGGTGTTCAAGGCCAGCCTGGACAACATAGTCAGGTCTGTCTCTAAAAAAAAAAAAAATTGGCCAGGCATGTTGGAACATGCCTATAGTCTGAGCCCAGGATTTTGAGGCTGCAGTGAGCTATGATCACACCACTGCACTCCAGCCTGGGCAACAGAGTGAGATCCTATCTCTAAAATAATAAATAAATACAATTTAAAAATAAAGTAATATCACCCACTCTTCCCATATTACAGGCATGACCACAGTCATTCCAAGGCAGGCTTGGAGTGAGGGGAGGTGGGGGGGAAAGGAGGGGTGGTGAGGCTCAGCCCTCCACAAGCTCCAGGAACTTCTTCCCAGTAAGTAGACAGTGCACTTGCTATGCCAGTGCCACCTCTGGACAAGTCCCCTGTTTCCCCCGTCCAATCAGACATTCCTAAGACCCTTCCATATACTCATTCTGGAGCCACCACTAAGGCAGGGTTTTTCCAAGGACCAAATTAGAAACTACCCAGAAGAGTGAAATCACCACGAGAAACATAAGGGGACAACAAAAGAAAAAAGTATTAATATTTTGTGGGTTTTGTTGGAGTTGTTGTCATTAAAAAATGGGAGTGTGTTAGGAGGGGGGTGTTTGTGTAAAGACGCATACACGCCATGAACAAACCCTTACCCTCAAAGCCAGTGTGCTATGAAGTGAGGTAAAATGTCTTCAGATGCACGCCTCTGAGAGCCAGCACCTATTTCTAGAATCAGGCACTCAGAACCGTCTTTAGCACCTTCTCCCTAGTCTCTTCTCCCTCCTCTTTCTTCTCATCCTCTTCTCTTTCCCTTCCTCTCTCCTCCCCTTCCCACTTCTTTTTCTCTCTGATACAATTAAAGTCAATCTGAGAGCCACCATGCAACTCTGGGCTTTCCTGGCATTACTGCACGATCACACCACACACACAAGTTTAACCCACATCAATTTGTAAGCCTACAGCTTCATGCTCCAAAGCAATGTTTAGCTGCTGTTAGCACACAGCTTCAAAACATCAAACATGCCACATCCACAGCTCCTGTAGCCATGGGAACTGCCCAGCAATGCTGCCGGTAGTCTGCTGTGATAAGCCATCTTCTCATTATGTACTCTTGGCCCATAATGGTGACAGGTGACATTTTGCCTAAACAGTGTCAGGAGTGATCCATCATAGGCCAACCCTGAGAACTGTCTGCCTTTTTGTGGAGATCATGTTCTTTCAACACCATTCAAATCGTGCTTTAGCTAATGTAACTTCTGACTCTGAGATAGATCAGGGAGGACAAAGACAAGATCATTCCCTGAAGGAAGTCAGAAGAGTATATTACATTAGCAAAATCTTGTTATGGATGTTTTAAGTAGATTCTAGCTTCTGACCACATGTCACCCAACCTAAGTCTCCAGCACAGTCTATTTACATTTAGACTATAATTGCTATTATATTCTCATTTTCGCAGCTTCACAGGGTTGGTAAAAATGACTTCAATAAACGTGTTTTCTTTTAAATGATGAGACTCTTCAGGACAGAGTCTCTTATACCACCTGCTGCCCAGAGTGTTGGTCCCTGGCCAGATCATAGCTCTGTCCCTCATCAGGAATTACCCTTGACTGTCTCAGTTGCTTTGCTGAGGTCACCCCCATCCCTGAAGGGAGGCAACTCACATCAATGAATGGCTACTGAAGGGGATGCAAAGGTCTGACCCCCCTTCATCTCAAATTGGGACAACTCTGAAATGTCATCTCAGCTCCAGAGTTCCCCTTAAGGCTAACTGAGACACTATTTCAATTGCCTGGTGGTTCAATGTCTCCTTAGGACAAAACTCTTCCCCTCCTTCCCACAGGTATCCCCAGGGCAAAATTCTCCAACAAACCTCTTGCACTCTCCAAGTGTGTACCCCGGTCAACTAAATCTAGGACAATATCTGAGCAGTAACGGCAGTAAACCTGGAGAAAGATGTGCCATTTTTTCTAAATGTGGTAACAAAGAACATGGACTGTAACATAAAAAGAGCTAAAACTGACTTCTGTTGTGATTCTCAAAGATTACTTTGCAAAGCTCTTCCTCAGAGTAGTGAGGGAATAATTTGTTCCCAGGGAATATTTCCAAATGTCTGAAGATATTTTTGATTGTTATAACTGAGACAGTGAGGAATCGTTCCTGACATCTAGCAGGTAGGGGCCAGAGATGCTGCCAAACATCCTAAACTACAGAGAAAAGGCCCTGCAATAAAGAATTGGTCCAGAATATTTATAGTGTTGCTGTTGATCAGGTGCAGTGGCTCACACCTGAAATTCCAACGCTTTGGGAGGCCAAAGTGAGAGGACTGCCTGAACCTAGTCGTGGGCAACATGGCAAGACCAGCCTGGGCAACATGGCAAGACCCTGTCTCTTCAACAAAATCAAAAACTTAGCCGGGCATGGTGGAGTGCACCTGTAGTTTCAACTACTTAGAATTTTGAGGCAGAAGGATCGCTTGAGCCCTGCAGGTAGAGACTGTGGTAGCCGTGATTGTGCCACTGCACTCCAGACTGGGCAATAGCATAAGACTCTAACTCCAAAAGAAAAAAATAGTGTTGTTGCCGAGAAACTCTTCCCTAGGATATCACATAGCATTTGACATATCATTCAAGTGAGCTAGTCCCTGTCTTGAAATCAGGATACATAATGTCTGCAAATCAGTCCTAGACCAAATACAGTCCAAAGAAATGTGACTGTTCTCTGCAATGGGCTTGGCCTCTCTCAGCCACAGAGAAGGCAGGATCGTCGGGCCAAAGAGCTGCTGATCTGGGATGGGGACAGTGACCAGGATTATCACCAGGAGTCCTTCTGACAATGGCCATTCACTGTCTAATGAAAGTTCTACCAGTGAATAATCACATGCTCTGCACACTTCCAGAGTGGAAGAAGGTGGTTCCTGCAGGAGGGAACATAAATCTCTACCGTTGAGAGGTACTAGAAACTGCTTGATGGATCAGCCAGTTCCAACACAGGACACCAGTGTTAGAGGAGAAGGTGCATCCACAATATTTGTAAATGACAAGTCTGCAAGAGGGACAGTGTTTGACACTTTGTGAGATTACACCACTCCTCAGTGAGTCTAGAGAATTGTATGCAAACAAAATATAGTAGACTTGCCTTCAAGCTACCTAAGGCTATCTTTCTTAACAGTCTAGGAATAAGAATCAACTTGTGACACTTTTTTAAAATACTAATGCCTAAATTCCACCCCCAAAAGGACTGATCGTACTCTCCTGGGGTGGGACTCAAGAATCTGTATTTTTGGCCAGGATGGGTGACTCAGCCTGTAATCCCAGAACTTTGGGAGGCCGAGTTGAGTGAATTGTCTGAGCCTACAGATTCGAAACCAGCCCAAGTAACTTGGTGAGACCTCGTCTGAGGAACTCAAATCTTTCTATAAAAAAGATACCTGAGCCAGGCTCGGTGGCTCAGCCTGTAATCCCGCACCTTTGGGAGGCTGAGGTGAGTGGATTGCCTGAGCCCGCGGGTTCGAGACCCGCCTGGGCAACTTGATGAGACCTCATCTGTACAATAATTTAAAAAATTAGCTGGGCATGGTAGCACGCGCCTGTAGTTCCAGCTACTTGGAAGGCTGAGGCGGAAGGATCGCTGGAGCCCAGCAGGTCAAGGCTGTGGTGGCCAGGAGCGGCCACTGCACTCCTGTCTGGGTGACAGAGTGAGACTCCAACTCAAAAAAAAAGATAACTGCACAC
>NW_007043458.1:0-22219 GCF_000164805.1 Carlito syrichta | reverse complement strand
CCAGGCGGGTCTCGAACCCGCGGGCTCAGGCAATCCACTCACCTCAGCCTCCCAAATTCTTGGAATTACAGGCTGAGCCACCAAGCCCGGCCACAGTGCATTTTCACCTGAGAATTCTAGATTCACAGAGTGCTGAGTCCGAGGATTTTAAAACCATACAACACTTAGACCTTAGTGCTTTGTAAAGAAAGAACCCTTCAAGCTCCTTGACCCCAAGTCTTGTCCCATCCCCTCCGTTTCATCCATATCCCGCAGACTAAAAAGGCCATGAATGTGATCCTCAGTGACCTGCGAGCCAGCGACTACTTCAACATCATCTCCTTTTCTGATACTGTTAGTGTCTGGGAAGCTGGAGGCTCAATCCAGGCCACCGTCCAGAATGTCCACAGTGCCAAGGACTACCTGGGGCGCATGGAAGCTGATGGCTGTAAGTGTTGGACCTACCCACCCAAATAGGCAGGCTTGGTGATGTGAGAAATTCTTGAAATGGTCTCTTCGTTTCCCCATCCTCTTCATCTCTCGCAGTGTCTGAACTATCACGACTGCATTTTACACAAATCTGTCCCTTGATCTTCTGTGCTCTCCTCCCATCTCCCTTTCCTCGTGGGAAGAGAACAGCTGATTGTCCATGTAACTCGAGGCACATGTTTCTTTGACCTCAGCATCCTACCCTTTACTACAACTTTCTTTAAGTCAATACTCTAGATATTTATTTCCAGGCATTTGAATAAGCTGTTGCCTTGATTCTAGTTTTTGACCAACGATCTCTCAGGCAATGACTGAAGTCCCCCCACCCACACACCACCACCTGTCAACTCAGCCCTTTCTTCTCCTGTAGCAAGAAGGTGGGGCTGCTATCCTTGGGGATGAGACATCCCCCCAGGAAACAGGCAGAGAACAGTATAAGACGGGGAGTGATAAAAGCCAAGGATACGTGGACCCGTCTGTCTGAACTCGGGGAGTTGGGGCGGAGGCAGGGGAGTTGGAAAGGAGAAGCAGCAGACACAGCCTGAGCAAAGATGAAGGGATGTGACTGAGCTTGGGAGGTTGGTGAGGTGCCCAGTGTGCCCTGCGACGGGAGTAGAGGTTACCAGAAAAGAGGGTCTCACAGTCTGCTCTCCAATTAGGGACCAACATCAATGCAGCTCTGCTGGCAGCTGCTTCGGTGCTGAACCATAGCAACCAGGAGCCTGGGAGGAGCCCCAGTGTGGGGAGGATCCCTCTTATCATCTTCCTGACAGATGGGGAGCCCACAGCCGGCGTGACGACCCCCAGTGTGATCCTCTCCAATGTCCGTCAGGCACTAGGCCACAGGGTGTCCCTTTTCAGCTTGGCCTTTGGGGATGATGCTGACTTCCCACTGCTACGTCGCCTGTCTCTGGAGAACCGGGGAGATGCCCGGCGTATATACGAGCACACCGACGCGGCCCTCCAGCTGGAGGGCCTCTATGAGGACATCTCCATGCCTCTGCTGGCAGATGTGCATCTGGACTACTTGGGAGGCTTGGTTGGAGCCTCCCCTCAGACCCTTTTTCCTAACTACTTTGGTGGCTCAGAGCTGGTGGTGGCAGGCCAGGTGCAGCCAGGTGAACAGGAGCTGGGCATCCATTTGGCAGCCCGTGGCCCCAAAGGTCAGCTTCTCATGGCCCACCACAGTGAAAAGGCTACCAACAGCAGCCAGAAGGCCTTTGGTTGCCCGGGGGAGCCAGTTCCCGTTGTGGCCCGCTTCATCCGCCGCCTCTGGGCCTATGTCACCATCGGGCAGCTGCTGGATGCACGCTTCCAAGCCCGCGACACCACCACTCGGCGCCTGCTGGCTGCCACCGTCCTCAACCTGTCCCTTGAGTACAACTTTGTCACACCTCTGACTTCACTAGTCATGGTGCAGCCCAAGGAGGCCAATGAGGAGGCCAGGAGGCAGACCCCCACCACAGCCGAGCTAGATGCCATCATGCCTTCACCCAGCAGCAGTCATGGACTAGGGGCGGGCACAGCCCAGCCTGTCTTGGTGCCCAAGGTCTCCCCCAAATCAATGCCTGTGAAACCAAAGCTCTACTTATCCTCAACTGCTACTGTCTCTGCCAAGATGCCCAGTTCCAAGGAGTTGGAGCCATTGGGACAGAACCCGAGTACCCCATCAAGCCCAGAACACCCGAAGCCCCAAACTCCAGCCCAACAGGATTCTGATACCTTGACCCAACCAACTCTCAGGACGAAGCCTGCTGTCTTTGTGCCCTCAAACTCTGGTTGTCTGTTGCCTCTGAAGCCCAGCGCTTCGGCACACCAGAAGCCTGATATTGTACTGCCCACAAATTCCAAGACGCAGGTCCCACTTCTGAATCTCGGCATCCCAGCCCCCTCCAAATCTAGCATGGTAAAACATGTTACTCCACTGCATTCTAAACCTGGTGCTTCACCACACCCCCAACCTGAGGTATTCACACCACAGTCACCCAAAGGCCTGCCACAGCCCAGACCTAGAGTCTCCACACTTCAGATTCGCCAAAACCCACCACGCACCAGACCTAGGGCTCCTGCTCCCAAGACCCCAAACAACCAGGCACACCCCACACCTGGGATCCTTTTACCCAAGATCCCTAAAATCTTATCACCCCTTAAATCTAGTGCCCCACTACAGCAAACTTCCACAAGTCTATCACTTTCTAAGATGGGGATCTCAATGCCCATACACACGAAATTCCGCAGTCTCCTAGACCTGCCAGACCCGGGCCCCCACCTCCTCAGAGCCTAAGTATATCCCCGTACCCAAGTTCCACAGGTTCTAGCAGTGCCACGACCACCTCTGTCCTTGGAGAACCTCTCCCCACCACTCCTTTTACCCCTACCCTGCCTCCTGGAAGGCCCTGGAATCAGCATGACCAGCTGCTGGGGCCTCAGAGCACCAGGCAAATTCTGGGGTCATCTGGGCCAGAAGTCCCAACAATGAGTTTACCCAACAGCTCCAGGCCTACGCCAGAAGGCAACCCTCCAAACCTGCCAATCTTGCTGCCTTCCAGCAACCTCCCTGAGGCCATCAGTCTCCTCCTTCTCCCTGGGGAGCTAAAACTGCTGTCTGCGTCAAATTGGAGTCCTAGTTTGTGGAGTCCTTGAACTCACCAGCTTTCTATACCTTCCTCACTCCAGACAAAGATGGTGAGTGCCATGGGCAAGAGGTCAGGTCATTAGGGGATGGTATGAATGAACAGTACCAGAACTGGGAGTCTACAAGACTTGCACAGACTCTGGTGATAGGACAGCTGCAGGTTTGCTTGTTTTGGAACTTTGGACCAGTTAATTAACTTCTCTGGGCCTTGATACATAGGCACAGAATTAAAAGGTTTGTGAGAGGCGGGATGTTAATGCTGGGAAGGCTGAACAGAAACAAAGTGACCAAGCCTTAGATTTGACATTTGTTTTGTTGGACAAGAGAATTGTTGATGCTTCCCAAGCAGGAGAGGGGTGCAGTCGTATATATTGGAGCATCATTGGATAAAGTAGGTCTGACTGGCTTTTCTGTGCTGTCAGAATGAACATTTAAAGAGTAATTATATGTTTTCCAAAACAAAATGACTTTATTTGTAGAGATATAGGTTGATTAAAAGCAAAGGAATTTAGAAAGATATCACATGCTAACACAAATCTAAAAAAAGTTCAGGTAACTATTTTAGTTAAAGTCAAAGTAAACTTCTCAGCAAGGAAGTGATTTATTATTAGTTTATTTATTGAAAAGGAAAGGTATGTGCAAAATATCAAGACCAGCTAATGAAAGAAATATTATATTTAAGAGTGTAGTAATATCTCCTATAGCTGAACTTTGAAAAGAAGCTATGAAAACTTGAAGTAGTAGATTGACATTTTTAGGGAATTAATAAAAGCAAGCCAAGTTAGCATTTAGCAAAAATATTCTTCAGAAATAAATGTAACATAACAGCATTTTCAGAGAAGCAAATACTGACAGGATTTATTGCCAGCAATGTCAAACTGTAAGAAATATTAATGGATCTTCTTTATGCTAAAGTAAATGAATCCAGATGTATGAACTGAACTGGAGGAAGGAGTGTAAGTTTCTTGGAAAAGATACTTTTTGGATAAATATAAAAGAATACTAACTGAAGTAGCAATATTAAATTTTTTGCTATGGAATTTATCACACGTAGAAGTAAAATATATTTAAACAATAGTGTAAAAGGCAATAAAAAGATAAATACATTTCAAGTGTTTTATGGTTTTGTCATTGTTTGGAAAGTGGTGAAACTACTATTAAAATAGACTTGGAGAGGATCCAAGATGACCAACACGGAGTAGCAGACTGGTGCCTCTCTTGTGAGCAATGCAGAGAGTAAGGACCCAGCTGCTGAATGAAAGAGGCACTCTGAACAGTTTTGGATTGGTGAAGCACCCTGCACCTAGCAAGGGTCTCTATGAACACATAGAAACCAGAAAGCAATGGCAGATGCTGGAACCTGGGCATCCCATCCCCAGTCAAGCATCAGGCTCTCACAAGAAATGAAACCTTTCCCAATGAATGAGAGGAGGTGAGTGGTCCTAAGATGTTTTAGGTTGGTGTTCTCCCTCTCAACCACATACTCCACACAGCAGGAGTCCTGGTCAGGGCACAGCAGGGTGGGTGATCAGAGCTCAAGACAAAGGGGAACAAAACCCACGCTTGGACAGTCATGAAAATCCACCCTTTGCCAGCAGTTCCTGGTGGCCCACTCCAAGGTTGGAAAATTTCACCTACAGTTTGAACCAGACTGGTGTTTGTGGTGACTGGTGCAGCTAGCCACTCACTAGATCAGAAGGAATCACTTCCCAACCATGTGGGCCCACAGAGTGGATCCTTACTTCCATGGCAAAGAACTTCCTCTTTTTTCACTCAGTGTCACTTGAATAGGGAGGGAGCAGCATGAAGGACAACCAAAGGCTTTCTCATTGGGAAGTCTTCTGGGTCACAAACCGCAGATGGCAGACAGTGACCCATCCCTTCACCTGCTCTCTGCAGAGTGCTTGCATGAGGGGCAAAAAACCAACCCTACCAACTTAACAGTGGGAGAGAAAATCTCTGACAGAGAGGCCTATCACAGGATGGGGCAAGGAGAAGTAAATGCCTCTTTCTCTTTCACAGAATGACCTACGTTGAATGACAGAAAGGGCCTTAGAACAGAGGGTCATTGATAAGCATCAGAGCAACAAAACCAAGGAGGAATTACAGAGAGGGAAGAAAGGAATGTCACAAATGAGGAAAAATAAATGAAAAAATACAAGCAATCCTCAGAGTCTTAAAGAAACAGCACCCAAAAAAGCAGCTATAAGTGCACAAACAATAGGAACTCCCCAGAATGACCTGCCCAAGAGGACAGCCACAGAAATCAGAGATTGGATGTCTAAGATGAAGAGTGAACAGGAGAAACTAGAAGCAAAACTCGTCAAAATCAAACAGGATGTAAAAGCAGAGTTGGCGAATTTCAGAAAGATTCATTCTGAAATAATGGAAATGAAAACTTCATTCAGGAAATTAAAAATTCAGTAACAAGCATATGGAGCAGGATCAACCAAGCAGAGGAAAGTATCTCAGAGTTTGAAGATCAAAATATGGAACTAACCTGTCTGTCAAAAACAAAGAAAAAAGGCTCAAAAAGAAGAGCAAAGCCTCTGAGAAATGTGGAACTATATCAAGAAGCCAAACCAATGCCTGATTGGCATCCCTGGATCAAAGTAATAACTGAGAACACCAAGGAATAAGCATTCCATGAGGTCATCCAAGAAAACTTCCTACATCTTGCTAGAAAGGTGACCATTCAAGCACAAGAGATTCAGAGAGACCCCACGAGGTATCACATGAGAAGACCATCCCCAAATCCTATAGTAATCTGCCTCTACAAAGTAAGCATGAAAGAACAAATCCTAAAGGCAGCAAGAGAGAAAGGTCAGACCACCTACTGGGAGATACCCATCAGAATCACTCCAGAATTATCTGCAGAAACACAACAAGCCAGAAGGGACTGGAATCCAATTTTTAATGTTCTTAAAGATAAGCAATACCGGCCAAGAATTTTCTGCCCCACTAATCTACACTTCATCTGTAATGGAGAACTAGTATCCATCTGTAATGGAGAATTAGTATCCTTCTCAGACATCCAATCCCTAAGAGAATATGCTACCTCCAGACCAATCCTTCAGGAGATGTTTAAGAAGGTGTTAAAACACAAATAAAAGAGAAGGGTCATATGCATCACAAAAGTACAGGCAAGCACAGAGTTAACAGCATACAGAACATTCACAAAAGTGAAAATACACACACATGTAAGTACAAAAGTAAAAAAAGGAAGCAAAGCAACCCTCTAAGAGCCCTATGACAAATAGAAAATACCATTTATAACTAATTTGAATGCAAATGGGCTGAATGCATCACTGAAGAGACATAGGGTGGCAAAATGGATAAAGAAGCGTGGTCCAACAGACTGTGCCTCAAGAAACTAATCTCACTGTAAAGGGCTATCACAAGCTCTAAGTTAAAGACTAGAAAATGATCTTTCAGGCAAATGAAAAACAGATGAGAACAGGTGTAGCTGTTCTGATATCAGACAAAGAAGACTTCAAACCATCAAAAGTTAAAAAGGACACAGAAGTACACTACATAATGGTAAAAGGATCAATTCAAGAGGAATAAATATCCATCTTAAACATATATGCACATAACACAGTAGTATCAAGTTTTATATAACAACTACTAAGTAAACTAAAAGAAGATATTGACTCTCACACAATTATAGTTGGAGACCCAAATACTCCACGAACAGCCTTAGACAGCCAAGGCAAAAAACAAACAAACAAACAAACAAAAAACTAAAAAAACCCCAAAATCCAACAAATAACCCCCCCCCAAAAAAAACCAAAACAAAAAATCCAACAGAGAGATCTGGAACCTTAACTCAACTCTAATCAAATGGATTTAATGGACATCTACAGAATACTCCACCCAGCATCTACAGAGTATACATTCTACTCATCAACACACGAAATATACTCCATGATCAATCACATTCTTGGACATAAATCAAACATGAACAAATTTAAAAAGAACAAAACAATACCATGCATTGTCTCAGACCACAGTGGAATATAAATAATGATAATGCCACCAAAAAGATACCCCCAGACCACACAAAGACATGGATGGTAAACAATCTGCTGCCGAATGACTTCTGAGTCAGCATGGAACTCAAGACAGAAATGAAGATTCCTGGAAAAAAATTAAACAAAGACATATCTTTTATTTATTTATTTATTTTGAGTTTGAGTCTCATTCTTGTTGCCCAGGCAGGAGTGCAGTGGTATGCTCATGGTCATTGCAGCCTCAACCTGCTGGGCTTAGGCAATTCTTCCACCTCAGCTTTCCAAGTAGCTGGAACTACAGACATATGCCACCATGTTTGGCTAGTTTTTGTGATTTATTGTAGAGACGAGGTCTCACCAAGTTGCCCAGGCTGGTCTTGAATCTGCAAGCTCAGGCAATCCTCTTGCCTTGGCCTCCCAAAGTGCTGGGATTGCAGGTTGAGTCACCGCTCCCGGCTGGCAAAAGAAACATCTTATTGGAATCTCTGGTATACCATGAGAAGAATGTTAATATGAAAATTAATAGCATTGCACACACACATCAAGAAAATAGAAAGATAACAAGTAAATGGCTTAATGTCACACCTAAGGTAGCTGGAAAGGCAAAATTATCTAAATTCTAATCTCAGTAGAAAAACCTAGATCACTAAGATAAAATCACAATTGCAGAATATAGAATACAAAAATATCATAGAAAAGATGAACAAGACAAAAAGCTGGTTCTTTGAAAGGATAAATAAGATTGATGGTTCCCTGGCAAGATTGACTAAAAAAAAGGGAGGGGGGAGAAAGTCCAAATAAACACAATTAGAAATGAAAAAGGAAAAGTCTAAACTGATGAAGAAATTCTAAAGATTATCAGAGATTACTATGAATACCTGTCTGCAATAAACTAGAAAATCTAAAGGAAATAGAGCACTCTCTGACATCACATAACCTCTCAAACTTGAAACAAGAAGAAATTGAAACTCTAAATAGATTAATATCAATCCAGGAGATTGGCTAAATCATATGAAACCTCTCCGCCAAAAAGAGCCATAAATCAAATGGTTTCCCAGATGAAATCTACAAGAAATACAAGAAGGAACTGATACCAATTTTATTGAAAGTATTCTGGGCAATCAAGAAAGATGAAATGCTCCTTAACTCATTTTATAAAGCTAACATCATACTGATACCCAAACCTGGCAAAGATCCAACAAGGAACAAGAATTAAAGACAAATCTCCTTGATGTACATAGACACAAAAATTCCCAGCAAGATACTAGTAAATCAAATCCATCAACACATTTCATGGATCATCCACCATGACTAGGTGGGCTCCATTCCTGGGATGCAGAGCGAGTTCAATATTCTCAAGACCATAAACATAATTCGGTACATCAACAGATGTGAAACTAGGAACCACGTGATAATATCATTAGATGCAGAGAAAGCATTTGACAAAATCAAGCATTCCTTCTTGATAAAAACCCTTAAGCATAAAAGAAACATTCCTCAAAACAGTAAGAGCCATCTATGATAAAGACACGTCCAACATTTTGCTCAATGGGAAGAAACCTAAGAACGGAACAAGATAAGGTTGCCCACTCTCACACTTTCTGTTCAACATAATGCTGGATGTCTTAGCCAGAGAAATCAGGCAAGAGAAGGAAATCAGGGTTATCAAAACAGAAAAAGAAGAAGTTAAGCTATCCTTTGCAGATGACTTGATTCTATATCTTGAAAACCCTAGGGAGTCTGTCAAATCCTCCTCACACTGATCAACGATTTTAGTAAAGTTGGGATAAAAAATCATTGCAAGTTTTGGGATGCAAAAGGCAGTTGCATTCCTATACACCAGCAGCAAGCAGGTGGAGAAACAAATAGAAAGTACAATCCCATTCACAATAACCACAGAAAAATGAAATACTTTGGCATTCACCTAACCAGAGAAGTGAAAGACCTTTACAAGAGAACTACAAAACGCTGCTCAAGAAAATCAAGGATGACATAAATAAATGGAAAAAACATCCCATGCTCATGCGTTGGAAGAATCAATATCATCAAGATGTTCATCCTACTAAAGGCAATTTACATACTCAATGCAATAACATCAAATTACAAACACCATTTTTCATATACCTGAGAACAACAATACAGAAATTTATATGGAAACAAAAAAGAGCACGGATAGCCAAAACAATCCTCAGCAAAAGGAACAAGGCAGAAGTATCACACTTCCAGACATTAAATTTTATTTACAAGGCTACAGTAACCAACACGGCCTGGTATTGGTACAGGAATAGGCACATAGACCAATGGAACAGGACAGAACTTCTGGAAGCAAAATCTCAGTCTCTCAACCAAATCATCTTCGATAAAGCCACCAATAACAGTCATTAGACCATATTTAGAAATGGTGCTGGAAAAACTGATTGGCCACATGCAGAAGAATGAAACTGTTTCCCCACCTACCACCACATACGAACATCAACTCAAAATGGATCAAAGACCTAAACATAAAATCTCAAACTATCAGAATCATAGAAATAAAACTAGGAAACTCCCTTATGCACACTGGAATAGGCAACAAATTCCTGACCAAGTATCCAGAATTGAATGCCATAAAAGCTAAGATAGGTAAGTGGGAACTCATCGAACTGAAAAGCTTTTGCACAGCAATAGAATCCATCAAGAGTGTAAAGAGACAACCCACAGAATAGGAAAAAGTATTTGCAAAATTTGAATCTGACAAAGGCCTAACATCCAGGATTCACAAGGAACTCAAACTAAGTGAAAGGAAAAAAACAAACAACCCCGTTAAAAAGTGAACAAAGGACTTGAACAGACAACTTCTTAAAGGATCACATACAAGCAGCCAACAGACACATAAAAAAATGCTCAGCCTCACTATTCATCAGAGAAATGCAAATCAAAACTACATGAGATACCACCTAACTCTGGTGAGGATGATTGTCATCAATAAAAACAAACAAACAAACAAACAAAAAACAGATGCTGGCACAGGTGCAGATAAAAGGAAATGCTTCTATACTGTTGGTGGGAGTGCAAGCTAGTTCTATCTCTATGGAAAACAGTAATCCCTCTCCTGGGAATATATGCAGAGGAACATAAATTGCTCTACAAAAAAAAAAAAACCCAACAAAAACACCTGCATATGCATATTTATTGCCACACTATAGAAAAAACATGGAACCAACCCTGCTGCCCATTAAAAGTGGACTGGATAAAGAAAATGTTGTACATATACATGATGGAGTATTATGCAGTCACGAAAATGGAAAAATCATGAACTTGGCAACAGATTGGATGGAGTTGGAGACCATCATACTAAGTGAACTATCACAGAAACAAAGAACTGAATCCTGAACTCATAAGTGGGTTCTCACTCATAAGTGGGTCCTGAACTCTAGTCGCATTTGCATGAGGAAGAGATCAGCAGTCATTGGGCACTGCTAGGGGAGGGAGGGAGAGAGGAGGGTGGGGGATACATGACAACACAAAGGGTATCTGGTTCAGTACCAGGGGAATGAGGGCCACCTAGAAGCCCAAACTTCACCTGCATGCAGCCTACTTGTGTAGTTAACCCTCACTTGTACCCAATATCTCTATTAAAAAAAAGTCAGGAAAACTTCTTTAAAAGGTGACAAGGAGCAAAGACATTTTTCAGAATTAGAGCTGCCCACTCAGTATTGTTTTGCAAGATATCTGTGTTCTGTTTCATCTCCCCCAACACTCACCAAATGCCAGGTTCAGTCATTGTGTTTAATTTCACAGTTTGCTGAACACGCCAAGTTCTTCATTTGCTTGGAATCCATTGGTAGTCTCCTCAGCAGCAGTGCCCCAGGTTAGCATTTTTCATCATGTAGGGTCCAGTATTGATCTTCCTTACTCCATTTCTCTCTCCACTTTGGTCCTGTGGCCTTCCTTGACCCCTTGGTCTGTCTGTAGCAGACCAGTGGCCAGGTTGCCTGAGGGAGTTTGTGTTTTCCAAGCTCTGGATCTCTGACTTTGGAGAAGTAGCAGCAAGTGTGAGGGGGGCTGTGTGTAGGGACTGAAACAAAAGAATGTATGATCTTCAACCACAAACTAAGCCTCCTGCCAGCCCCTGTAGAGCCTTCTTTGAGAACTGCTGGAATCTCATTCTTTGGGCAAGGATATCTTTGTTTCATTTCTTTAAAACTAACACTTACTGAGTTTCAGACACCTTGCCAAGCAACACAAATTCACACACACACACACACACACACACACACACACACACACACACCCCAAATTTTATTTTCAAAACAATCCTATAATACCAGTTTTATCATCCTCCTTTTGTTAAGAGACAAGGTCTCGCTATGTTGCCCAGGCTGGTCTCGGAACACCTAGCCTCAAGCAATCCTCCCGCCTCAACCTCCCAAAGTGGTGGGATAGCAGACGTGAGACACCGTGCCCAGCCTATCATCCTTTTTTTAAAACAAAGAAATAGAGGCTTAAAGCAACGAAATAATTTACCCATGGTTGCCTGACCTTGAAGCTTGAATTTGAACTTGTGTCTGACTACAAAATTTGTACTCAACTGCTTTGTGATGACAACCCTAACCAAAAAGAGCAGAGGGCAACAGGAAAGAAAATCTTCAGACCACTCTGGGGTTGCTCCTTTCTAGCTGTACAGATGAACCAAGCTCTTGGCCACTAGACCTCTCTGGACAGGGCTCTGGAGGAGCTGACAGGGCTCTGGGGGAACTGGACACGAGTTTGCAAGAACCAGGTTTGAAGCCTGCATCTACCATTAATTTGCTCTGTGTCCTTGGGCAATTTATTTAATTCTCTGGGCCTCTTAACATGATAACAAAGGTATATTAAATATATACTGAATAAGCTTAATCAGAGGTCAAATAAGACATCAAATACCTATTAAGAGGATGCTCTAACAACATTTAGTTACAATCATTGCCTGAAAAATCCTTTTTCATCCTAGTCTTCCAGCCTGTCAATCACACAGAAACGTGGACCCCAGGAAATTGAGTTATCCCTCTCTCCAGCTTTCTACCCCTAGTGCCAGCTACTGAATGAATACACATGCTACATGTTTCTGTTCTCATGTATCTTCTTCTTATACATTAATATCATAATTTTAGTAAAACAAATCAGGCAGATATGAAATGCTGTTCATTATCTCTGAAGTCAAAAGATTACAGAGTGAAGTTAGTACAAAGGTGACTACTGCTTCATTTCCATGTTCTTTTGGATTTCAACATTTTATTTTCTAGCAACATTATTTACTTATTTTTATTTTAAAGACGTGAGGTACAATTCAGGATTAGGTACATAAGTGTCTATCGTACAGGTAAAGCTGGGCCTCTTTTTGATCCCTACTTTACCTGGTTTGAGAGGGCACATAATATCTTTATCATAATATCAATAAAGATATTATGTGCCCTCTCCCCTCCTGGCAGTTTCTGGCTACTGCCAATCCCTTTCTTATAGTATTATGATAAATGTTTTGGGTCCGCTTATGAGTGAGAACATGTGGTGCTCAGTTCTTTGTTTCTGTGACAGATCACTGAATATTATAGACTCAAAATCTATCCAAGTTGCTGTTGTCCTTCTTTATGACTGTGTAATATTTCATCGTGTATATGTACCACATTTTAAAAAATCCAGTCCACTTTTGATGTACAGCATGGTTGGCTCCATGTTTTTGCTATTGTGAATAATTTCACCAACATTTAAAAGCTACTCTTTTACATCTGTTGCCATCATTTAATGATAGGCAGAAAGAAGAAATGGCTGTGGCTCAGAGAAGTCAAACAAAGGGACCAGGGTCACTCAGCACATCCTTATGTGTGACTGACTTTGAACTCCTGGAACTGATGCCTTTTATACATCAATGCAGCACTGGGGACAGAACCCAGGCAACTGCTCCCCTGCAGGCCACGAATTGGTACACGACAAACCTTAAGGAACACTATGCTGTAAATGCTTTTTGTGTTTGCCAGTGGCATTTACACATTCCTTTGTGTCCAGAAAAATCAAGAAGAGATTGCTTCTGAAGGCTGACACCTGGAGACAGCTGCTTCATCTTACCTATCCTTTCCATTCTTCATCTCTGGAGTGAGTTATCTTAATTCTGACATTTTCCCAGCCTTTCAGAGTGTAACCCTTTTTGTACTGCAGGCTAAAAAATATTTTGGGTATATAGTGATTGCGTTGAGGTGAAAAGCCAAGTAGAGATTCCATGGCAAGTGAAGGATGAAGAGCTTTATCCAAACTACTTTTATGGGCTAAACTGTGTCTTTCTAAATTTATGTTTTGAAGCCCTGACCCTTCGTACTTCAGAAGTTGACTGTATTGGGAGACAGGGCATTTAGAGAGATGATTAAGGTAAAAGGAGATGATGTGGCTGAGCCCTGATCCAATATGGCTGGAAGAGATTAAGACACAGACACACAGGGAGGAAAGGTCATGTGAAGACACAGTGAGAAGGTAACCACCTGCAAGCCAAGGAGAGAAGCTTCAAACGAGACCTACCCTGCCAACACCTTGATCTTAAACTTCTATCCTTCATATTGTGAAGAAATCAATTTCTGTTGTTTAAGCTACCCAATCTATGGTATTTTGTTATAGCAGCCCTAGCAAACTAATACAGTCACAAAATGAGTTCATTTAGACTCAGTCCAAGTGTCTGGGAACAAGCAGAAACTCCCATGGAAAGAAGGCAGACTTGCAAGTAAAATCCCTGCTCTGCCATATTTTACTTGACCTTTGTTATCATTCTAATCTTCAGTTTTCTTATCTGTACAATGGGCATGATATATATCTCATTGCTGTTTTGAAAATTAATTGGGATAATGAATAATAAATATTTTGTGAGACACATAAAAAAGAAAAACTATAATAATAATGGTATATAGTTATTCTTAGGATAATCATCAAAACAATAATATAACATTATGAAATTTAAAAATCTAATAAATGAGATAAAAATGGAATGGTGGAATATCAATTGATCCAAATGAGGACAGGGAAGGAGGAATAACAATATATAAATATATGTAAATATATGTAATATGTAAAGAATATATAAGACAAATAGAAAAGAAATAGGAAGATATTAAGCTAAACCATGCCAGTTATTTACACTAAACATAAATGGATCTTGCACTTCATTATCTCAATTATCTTTTTTGTAAACAATAGGTAGACCTCAAGTATAAGATCACAAACAGGCTAATACTAGAAGGATGGTTGGTGTACCTGCATTAATGCCACAACAAATGGACTTTGCACCAGTAGTTATTACCAAAGATGAAGAATGTCTTACAATAATAAAGGGATTAATTCAGTTGTAAGACATAATATTTGTAAATTTATACTCACCTCATCAAAGGTTTAAAATATATAAAACAATTGACAAAAATAAAAGATAAAAAATAAATTTGCCATCATAAGTAGAGTTTTTAACATAATTCTGTCAATAGCTGATATAGCAATCAGTTAAGAAATTTGTAAAGATTAGGTGATTTGAGCAAGAATATTGAATAGTTTGACAATTACATTGATGGGCTACTGCATCCAATGATAGCAGAATACACATTTTTTCTTTTTTAAAAAATTTATTTTTTCTTAAAAGAAGACATACAAGCAGTCAACAGATACATGAAAAAATATTTTTAATTGAAAAACAAAATTTTATATATTTAAAGAGTACAGTAAGATTTGAAATAAGTATTTATTGTGGAATGACTAAATCAGCCTATTTACTGTATACATAACCTCACTTTTTTATCATTTGGATGGAATACTTAAAATCTGCTGTCTTAGCAATTTTCAAGTATAAAAAGCATTACAATTAAGTATCATCACTGTGTTGTACAATAGATCTCTTGAACTCATCCTTCTTGTGTAACTAAAATTTTGTACTTTGAAAAAAATCTCCTAATCTCCCACCTCCCTAGACCCAAATGTATAGCAACCATATTCTACTGTCTACATCTATGAATTCCACTTTTTTTTTGGTTTCACTTTATTTATTTATTTTTCCTCTTTTAATTTTATTTTTAAATTGTAGGGTACAATTCAGGGTTAGGTGTACAAATATTCATTGTGCAGGTACCCTTGTCGATGAGGTGTGCCCCTACTTCCCCAGGCAGATATCGACTATTGTCAATCCCACCTCTCTGCCTCCCCCCACTGCAGTTTTCTGCTACTGCCAATCCTTTTCTTATAGTGTTATGGTAGTTGTTCAAGGTCCACTTATGAGTGAGAACATGTGATACTCAGCTCTTTGTTTATGTGAGAGATCACTCAGAATTATAAACTCTAATTCCATCCAGGTTGCTGTGAAGTTCATGGTTTTGTTCTTTTTATGTCTGCATAATATTCCATTGTGCATATGTGCCACATTTTAAAAATCCAGTCCTCACAGGTATATAGATCAATGGAGCAGAATTGAGATTCCAGAAGCAAAACCTCAATTCCTCAACCAACTCATCTTCGACAAAGCCCCCACCACCTACCAGTGGGGAGAAGAGAACCTATTCAGTAAATGGTGCTGGGAAAACTGGTTGACCACATGCAGAAGATTGAAACAGGACCCTTATCTATCCCCATGCACAAAGGTTAACTCCAAATGGATCAGAGACCTAAATGTAAAACCTCAAACCATAAGAACCTTAGAAAAGGAAGGAAATACTCTCATGGAAATCGGAACTGGCATCCAATTCCTGTACAAAACCCGAAACCCACAGGACTTAAGAGAGAAGATAGACAAATGGGACCTTATTAAACTGACAAGCTTCTGCAAAGCCAAAGAAACCATCAAGAGAGCAGGAAGACAGCCTACAGACTGGGAAAAAGTCTTTGCCAACTCTAGGTCTGACAAAGGCTTAACATCCTGGATCTACAAGGAACTGAAACGTACTGAAAAGAAGAAAACAAACAACTCCATTATAAAATGGGCAAAAGATATGAACAGACACTTCACAAAAGAAGACATTCGAGAAGCCAACAAACACATGAAGAAATGCTCAACCTCACTAATCATCAGGGAGATGCAAATCAAAACCACACTGAGATACCACCTAACTCCAGTCAGAATGGCAATTATCAACAACTCAAAAAATAACAGCTGCTGGAGAGGGTGTGGTGAAAAGGGAACACTTCTACACTGCTGGTGGGAGTGTAAACTAGTGCAACCTCTGTGAAAGCAGTGTGGCGATTCCTAAAAGCTCTAAAAATTGACCTTCCATATGACCCTGCAATCCCCACTGGGAATATACCCTGAAGAACACAAATCACTCTATAAAAAAGATACCTGCACACGTATGTTTATCGCAGCATTGTTCACAATAGCAAGAACCTGGAAACAACCATGCTGCCCATCAAAAGAGGACTGGATTAAAAAAATGTGGTACATATACACGATGGAATACTACGCAGCCATAAAAAAAGAACCAAAATCATGAATTTTTGCAGCAACCTGGATGGAACTAGAGTCTATAATACTGAGTGACCTCACACAGAAACAAAGATCAGAATATCACATGTTCTCACTCATATAATGGACCTTGAACATCCAATGTAATACTATAAGAAAATGACTGACGGTACTGGGAAACTATGGGGGGGAGGGGGAGGGGATTAACAGTAGCAAATATCTGTCTGGGGCTGGGAAAACACCTCTTATCAACAGGGTGTCTGAATGAAACGTAATTGTACACCTAACCCTTAACTGTACCCCACAAAACTATAATAAAAATACTGATTAATTATTAAAAAAAAAAAAAAAAAATCCAGTCCTCTTTTGATGGACAGCATGGTTGTTTCCTTGTTCTTGCTGTTGTGAACAATGCTGCGATAAACATATATGTGCAGGTATCTTTTTTATAGAGTGATTTGAGTTCTTTTGGGTATATTCCCAGGAGAGGGACTGTGGGGTCATATGGAAGGTCGGTTTTTAGAACTTTTAGGAATCGCCATGCTGAATTCCACAGAGGCTGTACTAGTTTACACTCCCACCAACAGTGTAGAAGTGTTCCCTTTTCGCCACATTCTCTCCAGCATCTGTTATTTTTTGAGTTATTGATGATGGCCATTCTGATTGGAGTCAGGTGGTATCTCAGTGTAGTTTTAATTTGCATCTCCTTGATGACTAGTGAGGCTGAACATTTTTTCATGTATCTGTTGGCTGCTTGTATGTCTTCTTTTGAGAAGTGTCTATTCATATCTTTAGCCCACTTTGTAATGGAGCTGTTTGTTAGGCCTTTGTCAGACATAGAGTTGACAAATATTTGTTTCCAGTCCATGGGCTGTCTTCCTGCTCTCTTGATGGTTTCTTTGGCTTTGCAGAAGTTTGTCAGTTTAATGAGATCCCACTTGTCTAGCTTATGTCTTATGGCATGGGAACTTCGGGTTTTGATCAGGAATTGTTTGTCAGTTCCAACTTCCATAAAAGTGTCTCCTGCATTTTCTAAGGTTCTTGCAGTTTAAAGTTTTACATTTGGGTCTGTGATTTATCTAGAGATAATTTTTGTGTATGGGGATAGGTATGGGTCCTGTTTCAATCTTCTGCATATGGTCAGTCAGTTTTCCCAGTACCATTTTCTGAATAGGCTCTCCTCTCCCCAGTAGTGGGTGGTGGAGATTTTGTTGAAGATGAATTGGTTGGGAAATTGAGGTTTTGCTTCTCGAATCTCAATTCTTGAATTCCACTTTTTAAAGAAGCCACATATAATTGAGATCATGAGACATTTGTCTTTCTGTGGCTGGCTTATTTCACTTAACAGAATGTCTTCCAGATTGATGCAAATGATATAATTTTATCCTTTTAAAAGACCAAGTAGTATTTCATTGTGCATGTGTGCTATTTTTTTTATCCACTCATCTGCTGATGGACACATATGTTGAGTCCACATCTTGGCTATTGTAAATAATACTAAGGTAAACATGGGAATATACACATCTCTTTGATGTAGTGATTTCATTTATTTTTGCATATATACCCAGTAGTGGGATTGCTGGATCATATAGTAGTTCTATTTTCAAGTTTTTTGAGTAATCTCCATACTGTTTCCATAATGGCTTACCAATTTACACTCCCACTAACAGTGCCAAGGTTCCTATTTCTCCACATCATTGACAACACTTATTATCTTTTTGGTAAAAGCCATTCTAATAGATATGAAATAGTATCTCATTGTGATTTTAACATGCATTTCTATGAAAATTAGTGATGTTGAGCATTTTGTCATATTCCTGTAGGTCATTTCTAGGTATTCTTTTGAAAAATATCTATTCAGGTACATTGATAATTTCAAAATTGGGTTATTTGTCCTATTAAACCTAGTGCTGGAAGTCCTAGCCAAAGCAGTCAGGCCCGATAAAAAACTAAAAGGTATTCAAATTGGAAAAAGAGATCAAACTATCCCTGTATGCTGATAATGTGATATTATACCTAGAAAATCCTAAATACTCCTCCAAAAGTCTTCTGAACTTGATAAATGAATCAAGTAAAGGCTCAGAATAAAAAATCAACACACACAAGTCAGTAGCACTGCTATACACCAATAGTGACTGAGCTGATAATAAAATCAAGAACTCAATTTAATTTACAATAGCTGCCAAAAAGCCCCCCAAATACCTAAGAATATATTTAACCAAGGAGGTAAAAGATCTCTACAAAGAGAACTACAAAAATTTGATAAAAGAAATTGTATAGGATACAACCAAATGGAAAAACATTCCATGCTCATGGATTGGAAGAATCAACATTGTTAAAATGATCATATCACCCAAATTAATCTACAGATTCAACACAATCCCTATCAAAATACCAATGTCATTTTTCACAGAATTAGAAAAAACAATCCTAAAATTTATATGGCAACAAAAAAGAACCAAGATAGCCAAAGCAACCCTAAGCAAAAAGAACAAAGCTGGAGTCATCATATTACCTTACTTCAAATTATACTACAAGGCTGTAGTAACCAAAACAGCATGTGACTGGTACTAGAGCAGACACATGGATCAATGGAAAAGAATAGGGAATCCAGAAATAAATCCAAATACCTACAAACAACTGACAAAGCAGACAAAAACATACAGTAAGGAAAGGACACCCTATTTGACAAATGGTTCTTGGAAACCATGCAGAAAAATAAATTTGACCCCTATCTCTCACCCTATACAAAAATTAATTCAAGATGAACTAAAGCTTTAGACGCCAGACCTAAAGCCATAAAAATCTTAGACAAAAACCCAGGAAAAACTCTTCATTGACCTAGGCAAATAATTTATGGTTAAGACTTCAAAAACAAACGCAACAAAAAGAAAAATAGTCAAGTGAGACAATTAAACTAAAAAAGCTTCTGCACAGCAAGAGAAATAGCAGAGTAAAAGGCTAACTACAGAATAAGAGAAGATATTCACCAGCCATACCCCAACAAAGGGCTAATATGCAGAATCTGCAAAAAACTCAACCAAATCAGCAAGAAAAAAAATCAAATAACCCCATTAAGATGTGGGCAAATGACATAAACAGACATCTTTCAAAAGAAGATGTACAAATGGTCAACAAACATATGAAAAATTGTCGACATCCCTAATTGTCAGGAAAATGCACATTAAAACCACGAGTTACCACTTTACACCAGTTAGAATGCCCATTATTTAAAAGATAACTTAAAAAAACTATAGATGTTGATACAGATGTAGAGAAAAGGGAACACTTATAAGGAGTGACAATTAAGTTCACAAATTCATCCTAGAAAAAATGCTACATATCTCATTACTGAATATCACTATAGTCACCTTTAAAGTACTCCCCTTGGTAAGCTATGCACCAATGTCAGTGCCTAGTCCACCTGTCAAAACAATTTTGGAGCTCTTTTTCTGGAATGGCCATCATAGCTGTCATTGTATTATCCTTGATGTCCTGAATGTCATCAAAATGTTTTCCTTTCAATATTTCCTTTATTTTTTGGTACAGAAAAAAGTCATTCAGGGTCAGATCAGGTGAGTAGGGAGGGTGCTCCAATAAAGTTATTTGCTTACTGACTAAAAACTCCCTCACGAACAGTGCTTTGTGAACTGGTGCATTGCCGTGATGTAAGAGCTCCTTTGGGACCATTTTTTTGCATACATCTTTCTCATGCCAAGATTTTCAATTAAAATCTTCCTATGGATGTTTGTTTGGTCTGCCATGCTTTTCACAGTCAGCTGATGATTTTGACTCACAATTTGATGAATTTTTGAAATGTTTTCATCAGTTCTGCTTGTTACTGGCTGTGCTGACCTCTCCTTCATCAGTGACACTTTCTTTCCCCTCAGAAAACCATATAATCCATTTGTATACTGGCATTTTATTCATGGCATTATCCCCATAAACTTGTACTAACATGTCTCTGATATCACTTCCACTCTTGCTAAGTTTAACAAGAAATGTAATGTTTGTTCATTGCTCTAATTCAAGCTCTGACATTCTTGTGACTGCACACAAAAACATGCAACAATAGTGAAAGCCACTCAGCAAGACACCAAAACATGTCAATACGAGCACAGCTGTGAGACACTGATAGACTAAGGTTATGAAACCTTACTGAGTTGTATAGTGCTGTCAACATAAACACATGGTGGAAAATTTGCGAACTTAATTGTTAGACCTCATATATACTGTTGGTGAAGTGTAGATTAGTGCAACCTCTATGGAAAGTGGTACAGAGATTTCTCAAAGGACTAAAAGTGGATCTACCATTCAATCCAGCAATCCCACTACTTAAGTCCTACCCAAAGGAACAGAGGTTGTTATACAAAAAGATACTTGCACTTGTGTGCTTATTGCATCACAATTCACAATTGCAAAGAAGTGGAATCAACCTAAATGCCCATTAACTGACCAGAGGATAATGAAAATATTATATATTTTTTGCCACTATACAATGCATCCATTTATCCAAAAACTATTTGTATCTCTTAAAGCTATTAAAATAAAAAATTGAGCTGTTTTCTTTCTATTGAGTTGTCTGAGTTTTAAAAATGTATTTTCCCCTTATCAGATGTATGGTTTGCAAATATCTACTCCCATTCTGTAGATTGCCTCTTCATCATTTTTATTTTTGGCTGTGCAGAAGCTTTATAGTTTGATTTAATTCCATTTCTCTATTTTCACTTTTATTGCCTCTACTTTTGAGATCATATCTAAAAAATCATCACCCAGACCAAAGTCTGCTTTCCCCCATGTTTTATTCCAGTAGTTTTACAGTTTCATGTATTATGTTTAAGCCTTTCATCCATTTTGAATTTATTTTAAAATTTATTATTATTATTTCAGTAGCTTTGGGAGGTACAAATAGTTTTGGTCTGAGCTTTAAGTGTACCCACCACACTCACCTGTGCACATTGTACCTGACAGGTGATTTTTTTCTCTCCACCTCTTCCCTCCCTTCTGAATCTCCATCATCCATGACACCATTCTCTATGTGATTTTGTATAGAGTGGGAGAGAAGGGCCTAGTTTTATTCTTCTGCATGTAGAGATTTAGTTTTCTTTTTTTTTTTTTATAATCAATATTTTTTATTATGATGTTGTGGGGTACAGTTAAAGGTTAGGTATACAAATATATTTCATTCAGGTACCCTATTGATAAGAGGTGCTTCCACATGCCCAGACAGATATTTGCTACCGTTAATCCCATCTCCCTCCCCCCCCATAGTTTCCCACTACTGTCAGTCATTTTCTTATAGTATTAGGTTGGATGTTCAAGATCCATTATATGAGTGAGAACATGTGATACTCGGACCTTTATTTTTGTGAGAGGTCACTCAGTATTATAGACTCTAGTTCCATCCAAGTTGCTGCGAAATTCATGATTTTGTTCTTTTTTATGGCTGTATAGTATTCCATCATGTATATATACCACATTTTTAAATCCAGTCCTCTTTTGATGGGCAGCATGGTTGCTTCCAGGTTCTTGCTATTGTGAACAATGCTGCAATAAACATACGTGTGCAGGTATCTTTTTTATAAAGTGATTTGAGTTCTTCTGGATATATTCCCAGTAGGGGGATTGCGGGGTCGTATGGGAGGTTGATATTTAAAGCTTGTAGGAATC
>NW_007043457.1:0-2196 GCF_000164805.1 Carlito syrichta | reverse complement strand
GCAGCAAAAGCCATCATTATGTATAGAAAATGTGCATGGAAACAGTATATTCATTGAGTTTATACAATTTTCTGATTACTCAGAGGCTGCCAAACATAGGCATAAACATTAGTAAACTAGGCCAATATTTGATTTAGAAAAGACTTTTTAGAAATTGGATAGGAAACAAAATCTTTTAATTACCACAGTGTGTGATCTTTAGATAACACATCAAATGCACTTAAGTGTTCTCACTAGTTCCAGCTATTTGCAGGAGAAACAATTAACTATTAAATCAGTAAAGCTGAATGAAAGGAAATCGGTCTGGTAACAAAGGCTTTTTTAGCAACTAAAGTTGCAGAGCCATTCTTGCTTTTTGTAAGACAAAATGACCCTAACTGCCCTTGCTTTCTTCCTCTTTTTTCCTGTAGGCTTTATTTAACAGCTGGATTTCCTCCTGGTAGCCATCCTTCTCTTGGTGCTGCCTTTTACTGTTCTGCCTGTGTGCTTCCACAGTGTCTGGGATGGAGATGTTGATATCACCATCAGGATTGCTCGTGGGTAAAAAGAGGGAGTATGAGGCCGTCTCCCCCAGATCACACGAAACAAATCTGTTTTCTTTCCGCGAGAAACGTAGGGATGGAGATCTGACTTGTGTGGAGGACTGGCTGATGTTGCTAATGATTGACACAGTGTCCAAGGCCTCTTCATTATCACAAATTTCAAGGACTTCCAAGTGGATTTTCACACTGGTATCCGCAAATGTGGAAGGAGAATCCTCTGAGTTTGGTTCATGGCCAACACTTTTGGATCGATAGACTTCTATTTTCTTAGAGGCTGGGGTTATTTTTTGCCCTTCTGCGCTTACCTCGTAAGTAGAAAGAGACAGGGTTTTCCCTGTAGGAGCATGGAGGGACACAGTCCCCTGGAATGCACACAAGGGGATGGCAAGGGCACCACCGGAACGCTGGGGACAGAAACAAAGTTGTTACAATTGAAAGCTAGTTTCTGAAATGGAGGCATTTATAAATTTGTTTTATTCATCAGAATGATAAAGTTTTTCTGCTTCAAATCTGTTTCCCTAGAAACCTTTTACAGACATGGGATTTAAATTCTACCACCAAAGCACCATAGCTCAGCTTCTTCTAGGTCAAATCAGTCACCTGAATGAGGGCAGTCAGGAACCTTTCTTTGTGCCCTATAAAGGAGACCTCAAAAAGTAAAAAATAAAAATTAAAAAAATAGAAAACAAAAAAACCACGAACCTTTCTTTGAAGACAAGTGGCATATTTCCACAGATAGTGGTAACATTTGTGTTCTGATGGGAAGCAATTCATATTTTCAAGGACAGAATTTGGGCATAAAATTGAATGCATATTTGCGATCTGAAATTGATTTTATATTTTTGTTACATACTGAGTTACATGAAAAAGTTTTCAAAGGTTGAAAGAAATGCAGAGTGTGTTATTAGCATGCACTTTTTTTCCTGTTTAGTATGCCAGAGGGAATGATAATTGTGAAACTGTGACTCAAATTAAGTACAAAAGATATTTCAACTGTTGAGTTTGAGCATACTTAAAAGAACCAAATGTCACCAGAACTGTGCTACCATATACTAACTTTTCCACAGAGAAATCAGTCATTAAAGTCAACCCAATAATAGAGAACACCTCCACCTCTTTGCAAAAACTTGCCTAAAAGTTTAAACCCTTTCTATTATGCTTTGTATATGAAGTTTCTTTTTAAAAAACTGTTCTTATTACTGAGATGCTTCAGACGTGAGGAAGAAAATAAGATTCCTAGAAAAACCTATACCCTTCATACTTTTGACAGACCCCTTTTTGTATTGCATGCTAGTCTCAAAATAAGATGGTAATATGCCAAACTTCTAGAGCAGTGATTCTTAAAACTGAGGCTTCAGAACAGCATCATCAGTATCACCTGGTAACTTGTCAAAAATGCAGGTTTTTGAGCCCTACGCCAGATTTACTGAATTAGAAACTCCAGGTACATGGTCCAACAACCTGTACTTTAAAACTAGCCCTTCAGGTAATTCTGTTGCATGGTGCGATTTGAGATCCATTGCTCTAACTAAAGGAATTTTATAGTCCAGAAAGAAAAAGGGGAGTGGAGGCTAAAAGACACCATATGTGCCAATCACCTGTAAGGCCTGGAGTTACTAATTGGGTTGGCCTAAATGTGGTCTGCCCACCAGGG
>NW_007043456.1:28261-30876 GCF_000164805.1 Carlito syrichta | reverse complement strand
GCCCCGGGGCGGCGCCGCGGGCCGCCGGCCCTGGGGCCTGCCAGAGAGGGCCACGCCAGCGGAAGGGCGGCCGCTGGGAGGTGGCTGGACTTGCCTTACGACTGAGTCGCCAGCGTCCCCGCCTCTTCCGGCCCCTCCTCCAGAAGCCCCAGCAAGGAACATGACCTTCTGGACCCTCTGGGTGGAGATGCCCGCGGTGGAGAAGCGGCCTCACGCCGTGGGGTCACCTGGCTCGCCAGCGCCCTCCAGCTGGCCTGACTTCTGCGAGTTCCTGCCCTGTGCGCTGCTGGGCGGAGCAAGTCCGGTGCTAGCCTTTGAGTCTGGCTTGGGGAGGGAGGATTTTGTACTCCAGAACTGACTCTCCTGTCCCCAGCCACCCCCGGGTGCTCAGGGACGACTGAGGCCTGGGGGCATCCGCAGACTGGTAGACAGACAGCCCTGTGCTCCCTGGCCACGACACCTCAGAGTGGCTTCATCTCTGAACGTGCAGTGTCTTCCTCCTCACGTGGGTGGGCACCTCTCGTGGCTTCCGAGACACCCGGGGACACGGTGCCACTGGCACTCGCCCCCCTTCCTGACCCGGTTGTCTGGCCTGGGCCCCCCCTTCCTTGGGCCTTCTTGTGGACACAGACGCCACCTGGCAGTCCCCAGAGGCCTCGGTGTCCCACTGACTCGTCAGGAACTCAGCTTCAAGCACCTTTTTTGCCTCTCTCCCTCTCCAGGAATTCCTGGTGAACAGAAGAATGGTGTGGGTCCTCAGCCTCTGGCAGGTAAGGGAGCAGCCTCCCCGTGGGCCCAGCCTCTGCTGAGGAAGCTCTGAGCAGCTGGCTTGGCTCCTCGGTATTTTTAGCTACAGATCCAGCCCCACCATCACGAGAGCCAGGTCCAAATCAAACGCGCTCCAGGCCGGATGCGGCTGGGGTTCTGCCAGCCTCCTGGCCGGCAGGGGTGGGTGGGCAGCCCAGGGCCAATGTCAGCTGTTCTGCCTGGACTCGGGCTGGGCTAGAAAGATGTGCTCTTGTTCACCCTCCCTCCCGTTTTGTGCAACCTTGTCCTAAGTAGGGACCACAGCCCCATTTCGTAGATGGTGAGAGAGGGAATGCAGGTCTGAGGATTTTGAGGACAGTTGAGGTGCCTCCTGCAGGCTCGTGTGGCTTGCCGGGCTTGGGTGGCCCTTCTAAGTGAATTCTCCCTAGATTCTTTGCGGGGGGGGGGGGCAGGCTTCCTTCCTCTCAGACCTGAGTTTCAGGGTCCCCAAGGCAGCCAGAGGGAGGAACCCGGGCTGCAAAAGGTAAGTGGTCCTCTTCCCTCTTCTTGGGTGACCATCACTCCATTGGCTTGGCCTCCTCCTTGGTCACCCCAAGAGAGCATAGGCCTGGCTTGGCCGGGTTCCTCCTTCCCAGGAGCCTTCTGTCCACCACCCCCGAGGACCTGGCCGTCAGCCCCTCTGTGATCGCACCCTGGTAACCTTGACAACCCTGCTGGCCTACCTCTGCACTGCTCGGCCACCACAGAGCCTGAAGAGGGCATTCTAGCCGCTGTGCATTGGCCCAGGCCAGGTTCTCGTCCTGCTTATGCTGGCCTGCCCTCTGACACTGCCAGGCAGTTCACGTGCCAGTCGGTGCTCGGTTTTCTCCAAGGCCAACAGGGTTCTTATCTCTAACCTTTATATTGTTCACATCTCCCGAGCTCCCCGTAAACTGTGGGGTCCTCGCAGGCAGGAACACAATTGTCTCTCAATAAACATGTTGCAAAAAAGGAAAGGGTGAGTTGCTGTAAATTTGTCTAGGGGTGCTTGACCCGGGAGATGTCCCTCTGCCCGGTGACGGGAGCGGGTTTCCCCTCAACTGTCTTGGAGTGCGTCCTGGCCTCTTCCCAGCTCCGGCTGTGGTCTTGGCTTCTGCGGGCAGTCGCTGCCGCCCTCTGGTGGTCGGATCCTGCCTTGCCCCCGTTGAAAACCTTGACCCCGCATTTACGGAACTGCCAAGTTGGCAGTTTTCCTCTGCGAAGTGAAGTTTACCTGACCTTTGCCGCGATCTTGAACCTTGGGGTCTTCAGAGTGGGGCAGGGCAAGAAGATCCGGAGACCTGCCGGCCCCTGAGAAAACTACGTGAAGTCATTTACCCCCAGCCCAGCTGCTGAAGGGCTTTTGTTAGAAGTGAGCCCCACCTCTCGCTCTCTTGGCCGTGCCCCGGTGCCCACCACCTAGCAGATGCAGCGGCCGGTCAGCCACTGCCCTGGGATCACCTGTGTATAACAAGTGCTCAGCAAATCAACCGATTCCTTCAGAGGCTGGGAGGATTCCTGGGGTGAAGGGCACGAGGCTGCTGGTGGGGGCACGCAGCTGCGTAGCGTTCTTGGTGGGGGCTGTTCTCAAGTGCACGGAGAGAGACCCCGCTGACCTCAACCCGACCCCGAGCGGCCCCCGGAACCGACGAGGCCTTGCTCGGTTCACGCCTCTGGCTCCTGCTGGAGGGCGGCGCCTGCCCACGTGGTTCGGGGCCCACCTGCTCCCCGAGCCGCCGGCGCCGAGGCGGTCGCCCGGCAGAGGGCGCCAGACGTCCGCCTGCAGCCCCAGTGGCGGGGGCGCAGGGGAGGGCAGGTAAGCGGAACCC
>NW_007043456.1:24443-26827 GCF_000164805.1 Carlito syrichta | reverse complement strand
GGCCTCAGCGGCCCCCGTCTGTCCGTCTGCCTCTGCTGTGGGGACGAGGTGAACTCCAGGGCCGCCCTCCGGCGCTCGGCCCCCTCCTGTGCTTCTAGAAAACCGTGGGCGGCGTGGGCCTCCCGTGGCTCCAGCGCTGTGTGTGTGACGTGCTGTGGCCTCTGCAGCCTCCACGGGCTGAGGCTTCAGGTCCTCTGCTGCCGGGATTGCCTGGGCTGTGCCGTTAGGTCTGGTGGTTCTGGGAGGGCTTCTGTGGCCTGCGTTTCTGTGGCCTGCAGCTCCGCGTCCTGTGGATGTGAGCTCTGTCTCCCCCCAGCTGCTGGGATTCCACGGGCTGCAGTCTGTGGTTACTGAGCTCTGTGGCTACTGTTAGGTCTGCAGCTTCCCAGGAAGAAGCCAGAACTCAGCTGAGGAAGGAGCAGCACTCTGGGGAGCACAGACCCCAGAGTAAGGTTCTACCTCCCACCTGCAGCCCCTCGCAGGAGCGATGGATGGAGCAGCTGCCTCCGTCTCAGCGCCTCGTCCTGAGGGCTGGGAGGGGGGAGAGACTTTGGGAAGGTTCGGGCTCTTTCTGGGCGTCATCAGCAGTGGGGGGCAAAGGCTGAACTCCCCAGGTGGGGCCTCGCCCGGCCTCTGTGACTCAGTGTCTAGTGACATTCAGGGTACCACACCAGAGCGTCTCTCCCTGCCAGCCAGGCCCTGTCCGTGTGACGTGACCTAGGATGGAGCCGCCACCAGACATCCCCCCAGCCGCCGGGGGAGACTCTAGAGGGGATCAGAAGAGGGGCTGTCGCAGCTCCTGCAGGCCCTCGGCTCTGACTTTGGCTGGCCCCACCGTGGCCTCTGAGGAACCCCTTCTGGTGGGTGAGGGCGCTCCCCTCCAGCCCCAGGTGGACTAGGAAAGCCAAAGGCCTCCGAGCAATGCCCAAGGCGTGGCCCGGAGGGCAGTAAAAAGCGTGGTTTGTCTGGGACACTTTTGTTTTCACACGTTTCCTGTCCGGTAGCCAGGGAGGGGCAGGGCTGTGCCCCACTCTGGGTGGGGTGCTGGGGGCAGAGACACATGGCCGTTCAAGGCCCTGGAGAGTCCAGGGGGTTTTCTCTCCTCCTCCCTCTGTTCTCAGGGCCTCTCCCATCAGATCCCTTGGGGTTCATTCAGGGCAGCCTCCCCGTCAGACCGAGGACAGGAATGGTCTTTTTAGCTTTGTCCAGAGCAAGAGGCTCAAAGAACATGTTGGAGTGGCGTGGAGGTTCTGGAAAGCTAAAGGCTACGAAGTCGTGCTGACAGCTGCTGACAGAGACGGAGGGGGTGCCTGTCACCGGGAGCACCAACCACATCCCGCCCAGGGTCCCATCCCAGTCCTGCCACCTGCTTGGGAACGGGACCTGGGCTCTGACACCGGCTCTGCTGCCTGTGTGTCATCAGGGATGTCGGGGCCTCAGCCTCCACACCCGTCCTTAAAGCCAGGCTAGTCCTGAGATCAAACCAGGTGACTGATGGACAGCACTCAGCGCAGAGGCTGGCTGTCAGGAAGAGCTCAGAAAGTGTCACCATTGTGACTTAGCACCCTGCAGCTCTTCAGGCCCAGCGGCGCGCAGCTCCGTGCTGGCCCAGTCCCTGCCGCCCGTAGGCCAGCCGTCTCTCCTGGCGGGACTCAAAGGCAGTAGGGAGGGGAGGTTTGGCCCCTCAGTGAGTCCCTGGGGAGTGGGCCGTGAGGTGGACGAGGAGGGACCCTCAGGGTGGGAGGACTCTGGCTCCCTCGAGAGTGTCCTGCTCAGACCGGGGAAGCCCTGCTGGTGAAAGTCCCTGGCCAAGGAGCAACTCGAGGGAGGGCTGGGTCGTTTCCCTTAGGTTCGGGCAGTGCCCAGCCCGGTGCCTGTCGTAAAACGGGGCTCGAGAAACTACTGTGTGAGTGAACAGTCGATCTGAATGCAGGAGCTCATTCATCTCCACCTGTAGGGAGGACGGCTATCAGGAGAACCTGGCCGAAGGGGCAGATCAGGTGGCCAGCCAGAGGAAGACGGGCAAGGGGGTGAGGGGAGAGGCTGAGTCGGAGATGAGTCTAGTAAGCGTAGCTGTAGAAGGGTCTGGAAGCTGGCAGGCCACACTCGGTGGGGGAAGGGCCCATCTTCCTGATCAGTGGTAACCAGAGCTGGGGCAAAGGTGGCTCTTGGGAGGCTGCATGTCTCCACACCCAGGACCCAGTGGTGGCCCTGGGTGGTGCCCGGGCCCTGCCCGCGGGGGCTGCGTGGAAGCCCGGCCGGCTCCTGGCCTCCATCCTGCGGAAGCAGTTAGGGACACCGCAGCGGCGGGAGGGCCGACGGCGGGTGACGGCTCCCGGGCCGGGGGGAGGGGCGGGGGCTGCGACACCCCTGCTCTCAGCCTC
>NW_007043456.1:16013-24398 GCF_000164805.1 Carlito syrichta | reverse complement strand
GCAGGCGGGGGCGAGGTGGGATTAGACGCCGACACTGAGAGACCGAGCTCCTCCGGCCCCTGGCAGGGTCCAGGGTGGAAGGGGCACGGGATCGGGGGTGCCCCGGGCAGTGGGGGCCGTGGCCTCCTTCCCAGCCTGTGACAGGACCAGCAGGAAAACCGGGGGGCAGAGGAGCTGCTGAGACGAGGAGTCAGGGACAGGAGGGTGTCGTGAGCCCCACTTGCACTGGGGCCGGGGGCGAAGACCAGCTGGGGTCCATCGGACTGTGGTCTCAGCTCCTGGCCAGGCGGCCCTGGCCCCAGCTGCTCCCACCCGGGAGGAAACGCAGGTGGGCAGGCCCCGCGGAGTTAAAAGTGGGTTCCTCTTCTGCGGCTTTGCCTCCCACGCTGTCTGCACCCTGACCAACGCCCAGGCCGGAGCTGGGAACCCCTGCCCTGGGAGCGTTCTCAGAGGGTGCGAGGCCCACCATGGCCCAGAGAAAGAGGCCCCTTGCTCCTCAACCTGGCTCCGGGCTGAGACATGGCGGCCGTGGCCAAGCCCCGTCCCACAGCAAGAGTGTCCCTGGGTGAGGCCAGAGCCACACTCTGCCCGGCCCCCAGCCCTGCCACCTCCAGGCAGATGGTGGCTTTAGGGCGACCCCTCCTCTCCGGGAACAGAGGCATCCATTGGCAGGTAGCCCTGGGCTTTTTCACCCTCCTGAGTCCATCCGTGGAGGCCCGGGGTGACCCCTCTGTGACGGTGGGCAGGTGACTTGGCCCCTTTAAGCCTTGGCATCATCGTGAGTAAAGTGGGGATGGTCACCGTGTCACCGTGTGGTTGGGAAGGCCCTAAAACTTGTGGGTCCAAAGGTTCTGGGGTTCAAACGTGCACCCGGGCCACTAACCTCCTTTGGAAGTTTCTGTTTTGTGTTTTGGTTTTTTTCGGTATTTGGAGTCAGAGTCTCATTCTGTGCTCACGGTCACCTCAGCCTCAACCTGCTGGGCTCAGGCGATCCCTCCGCCTCAGCCTTCCAAGTAGCCGGAACCACAGCCATGTGCCACCATGCCCGGCTATTTTTTGATTTATTGCAGGACAATGTCTCTCCAAGCTGCCCAGGCTGGTCTCAAACCTCTGGGCTCAGGCAATCCTCCCGCCACCACCTCCCAAAGTGCTGGAATTATAGGTGTGAGCCACTGCACTTGATGGAAGTTTCTGTTTCATCAGCAGCCACCATGGCAGTCCCTTACCTCTCGCCAGCATTGCCCAGCCAGCAGCCCTTTCACTTTCCACATCCCAGGCAGGGTTATCACCACCTTTTCAAATTTCTGGGAAACTGAGGCCCAGAGAGAGAAGACACCACAGTCCCAGAATGTGCACGAGTGGAATTTGGCATTCCTGACTCATACAGTAGAGGGTATCTAGCACACTTGACCCTCCCAGGGAAGCGTGGAGTCAGCTGCACAAAGATGTGTCTCAGCTGCAGGCCTGGTCCCCCCAGCGCAGTGAATCCTGGGATAGCTGAGCCTGGCAGAGTCAAGCCAGGAGGGCACCCTGGAGGAGAAACTGGGGCCTGGACTGGCTGCCTCTCCCTTCCCAGAGCCCCTCTTTCTTTCTTTTTCCTCACCTGTTTGGGTCTGGGGCATGTAGGGGGAGGATTCCTCCCTACCTTGGGGTCAACTGAGAGAAAGGCACCCCAAAAGCCCGACCTGTGGCCATTTACAAAGCTTCCCCTTAGCTGTGTGACCTTGAGCAAATCCCTTCAACTCTCTGGACTACAGTTTCTCCACCTGAAAATGGGGATAGCGGTAGCATCCACTTCGCAGGGTCGTTGTGAGGAAGGATGAGACTGTGTAGGCTTTGGCATGTCATAAATAAGCTTTCACGGTAAATACTGTCGGTATTATGGTGGCTCACGCCTGTAATCCCAGCACTTTGAGAGGCCGAGGTGGGAGGACCACTTGAGGCCAGGAGCTTGAGCCAGCCTGGGCAACATAACAAGACGTTGTCTCCACACAAATTAAAAAAAAGAGCTGGGCACAGTGGTGTGTACCTGTAGTCCCAGCTACTTGGGAGGCTGAGGTGGGAGGATGGCTTGAGCCCAGGAATTGAGCCCTTGATCATAGTGAGCTCTGATCATGCCGGTACGCTTCAGCCTGAGCAACAGAGTGAGACCCTGTCTCCAAAAGTGCTGATATTAACCACCTCTAGTATTTTTCTGTCATCAAGGCTCACTTGCTTTCCACGTCTCCATTTCACAGATGAGGAAACTGAGGTTAGTTCCCAGCTGGGAAGGCTGCGAAAGGCTTCTTGGAAAAAATGGCGCTTTTAGAGTGACCTGGCAGGTGGTTGGCCCTGGAGACTGAGTTGGCCTCCAGCTCACAGGGAACCTGCCTCTGACCTTGACAAAGAGCCCCCAGTCACTTGGGCTCTTCACAGCGAGAACTTTCTCCTCTCAGCTCAGCTCCCGGGGCGGCTGCTTGAATTAACAGGTCAGGAAGGAAGTGCCCTTGTGAACACCGCAGGGCTGTGTAAAGCCTCGGAGGTTATTATTACACCTTCCTCACCCCCTCATTCCTTTGTCCTTTGCCACGCGCTCATCGAGGTCGCCTGTGTTCCAGGGGACGCAACGGTGAACAGGACAGCGGTGGCCCCGTCCTCAGGGGAGACAAACAGAGAACCCAGAAAAGCCTTGTGGAGTCAGGCGGGCACTGCCCCGCATCGCAGACAGATGGCAGGAGGCCGTTTCGGGGTAGTCAGGGAAGGTGTCTCGGAGGGGTGACTCTCTGCAGGGACCCGAGCAAAAGAGGGAGTGGGCCTTGCTGCTACCTGCCAGAAGAACCTTCTGGAAGAGGGAACGGCCAGGCAGAGTTCCCGATGGGGAACAGGCAGGTGTTGCCTGCCAGCCTCAGGGTCTAGCTTCCTCCCTCAGTGCAGCACTGAGTGAGAGTGCACGCCCTGATGTCACCACAGGCTGCAGTGGCTACACCCGGTGGCCACATCTCAGCCCTTATCTCTGTGGCATTTGATGAAAGTCAAACAACTTCCAGGCAAGAATTAGCCAATGTTTGTGACGGCCTGCGGTGCCAGGAATTCTGACAGACACAGTCCCTGGCCTCGTGGTGCGGAGAGTCTGGGAGGGTGAACAAGTAAATACCTAAGTACAAATGGTGAGGTGTGTTGGCCATCAGGGGCCAGTTTCAGAGACAAACCGGTGGGAATGGACACAGAGCAGTATGGGAAGGCTTCCTGGAGGAGGTGGTGTATAAATCCACAGCCAATCAGCCACAAGAGAAATGAGAGAAGATGGTCAGAGCAGAGGGGCCCAAAGTAGCTCCCCTCATCTTAGGTTTCATTTTCTTTTCTTTTTTTTTTTTTTTTTTTTTTTTTGAGTTGGAGTCTTACTCTGTCACCAGGCTGGAGTGCAGTGGCACGCTCACAGCCTCCGCAGCCTCCACCTGCTGGGCTCAGGTGATTCTTCCACCTCAGCCTTCCAAATAGCTGGGACCACAGGCATGCACCACCACGCCTGATTTTTTTGATTTATTGCAGAGATGAGATCTCGCCAAATTGCCCAGGCTGGTCTCGAACCCCTGGGCTCAGGCAATTCTCTCGCCTTGGCCTCCCAAAGTGCTGGGATGACAAGCGTGAGTCACCATTCCTGGCCTAGGTTTCATTTTCTGTGGTTTCAGGTATCGTCAACCAAGGTCTGAAAATACTAGCCGGGCTCGGTGGCTCAGCCTGTAATCCCGCGCCTTTGGGAGGCTGAGGTGAGTGGATCGCCTGAGCCCGCGGGTTGGAGAAACGCCTGGGCAGGCAAGACCTCATCTCTACAATAAAATCAAAAAATTAGCCGGGTGTGGTAGTGCAAGCCTGTAATTCCGGCTACTCGGAAGGCTGAGGCGGAAGGATCCCCGGAGCCCAGCAGGTCGAGGCTGCGGTGGCCGGGAGCGGCCACTGCCCTCCAGTCTGGGCGACAGAGTGAGACTCCAACCCAAAAACAAGAAAAGAAAATACAAGATGGCACATTCCAGAAATAAACAATTCATCCACGTTAGATTCCATGCCATTCTGAGGAACCTGATGGAATCAAACTCCATCCCGCCTGGGACGCGACTCTCCTCTGTCCCGTGGGCCCGCACTGTCCATGGCACCTGTTCGTGAGTCATTTAGTAGCCATCCCAGTGAGCGGGTCAGCGGCCATGGTGTCGCAGTGCTTGCGTCCCGGTAGCCCTTGTTTTACTTAACTGTGTCCCCAAGCACGAGATAAGGATGCTGACATATGATTATAATCAGCCTATTTGACAGTTAGTTATGGTCGTAATTTAATGTGTAAATTAGACTTTATTGCAGTGTGCATGTGTAGAGAAAGTCACCATGTCACGGGGTTTCGTACTACCCGCGCTGTCAGGCATCCTGGGGTCTTGGAAAATATTCCCTGCAGGTAAGGGGGGACGGCGTGCCTCTTCGCTCCTGTCATGCTTGTCATGAGAAGATGCCAGAATGAGGAGCCATGTTGTGACATCTTAGAGGCTGGCATCTATCTCTGTACAAAACAAAGCCAGTAGAGAACGAGTCGACTGGTGGAGGGACACTCCGCTTAGACGGAAGGACTGGCCACGACTCCTGGCTCAGTCAGTGACTCAGTGGCCTTGGGCAAGTCGCTTCACTAATAGGAAACTCGGTTTCTTTATATGTCATGGGAGTATTCACAGTGTCCCTGTCGTATCAGGTTGTGGTGTAAGGATTTCTTAATCATTTGCAGACGGAAGCACTCTGAAAACTATAAAAGCCAGGCGTGGTGGCTCACGTCTGTAATCCCAGCACTTTGAGAGGTGGAGGTTAGAGGATTGTCTGAGCCCAGGGGTTCGAGACCAGCCTGGGCAATTTGGCAAGACCTCGTCTCTACCATAAATCAAAAAATCAGCCCCGCGTGGTGGAGTGCACCTGTGGTTCCAGCTACTTGGAAGGCTGAGGCAGAAGGACTGCCAGAGCCCAGCAGGTTGAGGCTGCGGTGGCTGGGAGCGGCCACTGCACTCCAGTCTGGGCGACAGAGTGAGACTCCAACTCAGAAAAAATAAAATACTCTAAGAAGCATGGGGTGTATTATTATGGAGGCAGAGGGAAGTCAGTTATCCGAAAATGGGAGAAAATATAGAGGGACCATCTGAATATTTAAAAATAAGATGTTGCTGGGCTCGGTGACTCAGCCTGTAATCCCGCGCCTTTGGGAGGCTGAGGTGAGTGGATTGCCTGAGCCCGCGGGTTCGAGACCCGCCTGGGCAGCGAGACCTCATCTCTACAATAAAAATCAAAAAATCAACCGGGCGTGGTAGTGCGTGCCTGTAATTCCGGCTACTTGGAAGGCTGAGGAGGAAGGATCGCCGGAGCCCAGCAGGTTGAGGCTGTGGTGGCCGGACGTGGCCACTGTACTGCAGTCGGGGCGACAGAGTGAGACTCCAACTCAAAAAAATAAAAATAAAAAAGATGCTAGCCGGGCGCAGTGACTCACGCCTGTAAATCCCAGCACTTTGGGAGGCGGAGGCAAGAAGATTGCCTGAGGCCAGGGGTTCAAGACCTGCCTGGGCAACTTGGCAAGACCTCGTCTCTACAACAAATTAAAAAAATTAGCCAGGCGTGGTGATGCGTGCCTGCAGTTCCAGCTACTTGGAAGACTGAGGCAGAAGGGTCACCTGAGCCCAGCAGGTCAAGGCTGCAGTGGCCAGGATCATGCCACTGCACTCTAGTCTGAACGACAGCTCAAAAAATAATATGAAAAAATGTAGCCGAGCTCGGTGGCTCAGCCTATAATCCCGTGCCTTTGGGAGGCTGAGGTGAGTGGATTGCCGGGTTTGAGACCCACCTGGGCAACGTGGTGAGACCTCATTTCTACAATAAACAAACAAACAAAAATGAGCCGGGTGTGGCAGCGCGCGCCTGTAGTTCCAGCTACTTGGAAGACTGAGGCGGAAGGATCACCGGAGCCCAGCAGGTCGAGGCTGCAGTGGCTGGGAGCGGCCACTGCACTCCAGTCTGGGCGACAGAGTGAGACTCCAACTCAAAAAAAAAAAAAAGAAAAAAAGAAAAAATGTTAGGGGACAGGGCACAGTGTCTCATAACTGCAGTCCCAGTGGTATGGGAGGCCAAGGTAGGAGAATCGCTTGAGGCCAGGAGTTCAAGACCAGCCTGGGCAACCCCCTCCCCATCTCTACAGAAAATGAAACCAGTGTGGTGATGTGTGCCTGTAGTCCCAGCTTCTCAGAAGGCTAAGACAGGAGGGTCGCTTGAGCCCAGGAGGTCAAGGCTGCAGTGAGCTCTGATTGCAGCACTGCACTCCATCTGGGGTGACAGAGAGACCTTGTCTCAAAGAAAAAAAGAAAATGCCAGGAAGAAAATTGGGGGGGGGGGGAAGAGGGAAGAGCATTCCAGGCGTACGGAATGGGAAGTACAAGGCTTAGAGGCGCAGCACATGGTGGGTCCGAGGAACAGTGGGGCAGTCACGCAGCTAGACTGCAGTGAGCAAGTGGGTATGAAAGGAACTTAAGTCATGTGGGCCACAGGAGCTGTTTGGATTTTATACAGAGGGCAATAGGGAACCATTGACGGTACCTCTGCTGTGGAGAGGGCAGTAGCTCATGACTATCTGCCAGGTGGGGTTGGTCGAAGAGCTGTTGGAGGCCAGGGAGGAGCAGGCACAGACCAGTGGGGCTTGGACAAGGCTGGTGCCAGGAGGTGGGTAGCAGCGGGAAACAGAGCTGTGCTACCCAATAGAACTTGCTACCGTGGTGGAAACGCTGTGCCTGGTGCGGCCCGTTGCATGAGCCACCGCCCCGTGTGGCAGTCCCTTGAAATGTAGCCAGTGCAACCGAGGTGCTGAGTGTTTTCTGTTAATTGAGTTTAACTAGCCCCATGGGGCTGGTGGACATGGACAGAGGTTAGGAGAGGGGCAGCGGGGATGTGTGTGGAGGGGGGGGAGGGGCTGGAATGGCATGCGGGGCCAGGCTGTGTCTCCCAGGACGCCTCCCGCTTTGTGGGAAGGGGCTGGTTGGGTCTGAGCCGTCACCCCACGTGCCGTTGGGGGGGTCTCTGGACAGTCGTCCTGGCCCAGCCATTGTCATGGCACTGGCTCCAGTTTACCACAGTCTTACAGCCTGTGCATTGGCTGGTGATCGTCCCATGCATTTGTTTGTTTTTGTTTTTGAGTTGGAGTCTCACTCTTATCACCCAGGCTGGTGCTCACGGCCATTGTAGCCTCGGCCTGCTGGGCTCCGGGGATCCTTTGCCTCAGGCTTCCAGGTAGCCGGAACTACAGGTGCGCGCCACCACACCCAGCTAGTTTTTGTGATTTATTATAGAGACGAGGTCTCACCAAGTTGCCCAGGCTGGGCTCGAACCCCAGGCTCAGGCAGTCCTCTTGCTTCGGCCTCCCAAAGTGCTGGGATTACAGGCTGAGCCACTGTGCCTGGCTGCATGAGGTAAGTTTTATGGTGATGTTCACGTTCTCGGTGGGAAAACTGAGGCTCCCACGGGTGTCCTGTCCGAGTCAAGGTCACCCAGCAAGTGAGAGGCAGAGCTGGGATTCGAACTCATGTTTTTTTTTTTTCAGTGGGAGTTTCACTCTGTTGTCCAGGCTAGAGTGCAGTGGCATGCTCATAGCCACTGCAGCCTTGACCTGCTGGGTTCAGGTGATCCTTCCGCCTCAGCCTCCCGAGTAGCTGGAAGCAGAGGCACACACCACCACGCCCGGCTAACTTTTTTATTTATTGTAGAGATGAGGACTCACCAAGTTGCCCAGGGTGGTCTCGAACCCCTGGGCTCAGGCAATCCTCTCGCCTCTGCCTCCCAAAGTGCTGGGATTACAGGCATGAGCCACCACGCCCAGCTGAACTCATGTCTTATCTGCCTCTGGTGCCCACGGCCTTAAACACTGTGCTGTCGTGGAGCTGGCTGAGGACTTTTGGGGAGCCCCGAGTTGAGGAGGTGCCTATGGGAAGGGAGAAGGTTGCTGTCTTCTGCCATCGGCAGGGGGAGCAGGACATGACCTGGTGGTGCTGCACAGAGAGGCCACTTGTCCCGAGAGGCATCTGGCAGGGAAGGAGGGCAGGCTGGCGCCACCCAGCACCCCCAGCAGCGAGGGGGCAGGGCAAGTTGGGGTGGGGATTCCTGGCCCTCCACGTTCCTTGTTCAGTGGAAGAAAGTCAAGATGCCTTTCTGCCAAGGAGGCTGGGTCTCCACTGAGTCTTCTGAAAGGCTCTCAGTTCTCACTGTGGGGAAATTCATAAAATCCCAGGGCCCAGCCAGGCATGGCGGCTCACACCTGTAATCCCAGCACATTGGGAGGCCAAGGTGGGGCATTGCTTGAGCCCAGGAGTTTGAGACCAACCTGGGCAACAGAGGGAGACCCCCAAC
>NW_007043456.1:7677-15515 GCF_000164805.1 Carlito syrichta | reverse complement strand
TTTTTTTTTTTGAGTTGGAGTCTCACTCTGTCACCCAGACTGGAGTGCAGTGGCACGGTCACCCCAGCGTCAACCTGCTGGGCTCCAGCGATCCTTCCACCTCAGCCTTCCAAGGAGCCGGAACCACAGGCGCGCACCACCATGCCTGGCTAATTTTTATTTATTTATTATAGCGACGAGGTCTCACAAGTTGCCTGGGTGGGTCTCCAACCCGCGGGCTCAGGCGATCCATGCGCCTCGGCCTCCCAAAGTGCTGGGATTACAGGCTGAGCCACCCAGCCCAGCCGAACTCGTGTATTCTTTACCACTTGCTTTCTTCTTTTTGAGTCGGGGTCTCACTGTCACTCAGGCTCGAGTGCAGAGGCACCATCATGGCCACCGCAGCCTCGACCTGCTGGGCTCAGGCGATCCTCCCCCTTCAGCCTCCCGAGGAGAGACGAAGTCTTGCTGTGGCCTAGGCTGGACTCGAATTCCTGGGCTCCAGCGATCCACTCTCCTCGGCCTCCCAGGTTGCTGGGATACCAGGCAAGCCACAGCCCCTGGCTTGCCACTCTTTCTATCGATGAGGAAACAGGCCCACAGGCCCAGAGCCACTTGCTCACCCCAGAATCCAGACCGGGGACTCAGGTGGACAGGGAGGGATGTCCTGACCCCCGCTCTCTGCTCTCAGGGCAGGAGGACTACGACCGGCTGCGGCCCCTGTCTTACCAGAACACCCACCTTGTGCTCATCTGCTATGACGTCATGAACCCCACCAGCTACGACAATGTCCTCATCAAGGTGAGGCCTGCCAGAGGGGGAGGGGGAGACCGGGCTCTGCCCACCCGTCCGTCCGTCCATCCGGACACCCTGCCCTCTCCGCCCTCTCGCTCCACAGTGGTTCCCTGAGGTCACACACTTCTGCCGAGGGACGCCGGTGGTGCTCATCGGCTGCAAGACGGACCTGAGGAAGGACAAGGAGCAGCTGAGGAAGCTCCGGGCCGCCCAGCTGGAGCCCATCACCTACGTGCAGGTCGGCTGGGTCCTCCCCCAACAGCCCCGCGCGCAGCCTGGCTGAAAAACCTCCCACAACCCTGGCCTCTGCAGCCGGGGGCGCCTTAGAGAAGCCTTTTGGGCGCTGAAGCAAGCAGGATTCTAATGATTTCAAAACATCTGAGGTGAAAGGATTGCCTGAGTGCAGGGGTTCGAGACCAGCCTGGGCAACTTGGTGAGACCTTGTCTCTACAATAATTAAATTAAAAAAAATCAGCCAGGCATAGTGGTGCATGGCTGTGGTTCTAGCTACTTGGGAGGCTGAGATAGAAGGATCACCTGAGCCCAGCAGGCCAAGGCTGCGGTGGCCGGGAGCGTGTCACTGCACTCCAGCCCGGGCAGCAGAGTGAGACTCTAACTCAAAAGAAAAAAAAAATTAGTACTGGTAGCCGGCCAGGCTCGATGGCTCAGCCTGTAATCCCAGCACTTTGGGAGGCTGAGGTGAGTGGATTGTCTGAGCCTGTAGGTTCGAGACCAGCCTGGGCAACTTGGCAAGACCCCCATCTCTACAATAAATAAAAAAATGAGCCAGGCATGGTAGCGTGTGCTGCTGGGGTGGCTGTGAGCATGCCAGCCTGGGCGACAGAGTGAGACTCCAACTCCAAAAAAACTTATTTAATCCTTGTAACTCGGAGGCAGGTCGTGTTAACATCCTCCAGTTTACAGGGGAGAAATTGAGGCGCAAAGAGGTGAAGCACCTTGCCCAGGGTCACAAAGCTAACTTGAAGTGCAGCTGGGATCTGGTCCCACCCACACAGGCTCCAGAGTCTGGACTTTTAACCAACACCCTGTCCTGCCTACCCAAGGGGGTGTAGTCCAGGCCCGGGAGGCAGGCCCTTGTTGGAAGATAGATTTCCCCTCCCCACAGGAGCCGCGGGCACAGCCAAACCTGCAGCTCTTGGTGAGGCATGGGGGAGGCAGAGTGAAAGGAACACTAATAAAAATTAAGAAACTTGAATAAAAAGGAAGCATTGACAAAGACAGATTCATTTAAAGTCAAGAAAATTAGCCAGCCGTGGTGGCTCACACAGGTAAACTCAACACTTTAGGAGGCTGAGGTGGGAGGATCACTTGAGGCCAGGAGTTTGAGACCAGCCTGGGCAATGTAACATGACCCCCATCTCTACAAAAAATTAAAATATTAGCCAGGCATGGTGGTGTCCCAGCTACTCGGGAGGCTGAGGCAGGAGGATAATTTGAGCCCAGGAATTTGAGGCTGCAATGAGCTATGATGGTGCCACTGCACTCCAGCCTGGGCGACAGAGTGAAAGACTCTGTCTCTAAAAAAATGAAAAAAAAAAGTTTTTACTTTTTTTTTTTTTTTTTTTTTTTTTTTTTTGAGTTGGAGTCTTTCTGTTGCCCAGAATGGAGGGCAGTGGCACCCTCCCAGCCACCGCAGCCTCGACCTGCTGGGCTCAGGGAATGGTTCCGCCTCAGCCTCCCAAGTAGCTGGAACTCCAGGCACGGCCACCACGCCCAGCTTTTTTTATTTATTGTAGAGATGAGGTCTCGACAAGTTGCCCAGGCTGGTCTCAAACCAGTGGGCTCAGGCAATCCTCTTGCCTCAGCCTCCCAAAGTGCTGGGATTACAGGCATGAGCCGCCGCCACGCCCAGCTATTTTTACCCTAATAGCAAGTTCAGTTGCCTAAATTGTGCTTCAGAGAAGAGAAAGGAGACAGGGACAGGAGGTCCCTTCAGTCTTGAGACTCCGACTCTTCTCAGGGGCCTGGGAAAGACATCCTGGGAGAACCAGCCCAGTTCTCAGAATTCAGGCCAACTCCCCTCCTGAAACGGGAAGCCAGAGTGGGGCGGGGCGTCTCCGGGGCTGTGGGCAGCACCAAACGGGCCCTGTGTTCCATCCCCCCGCTGGTGAGGGCTGTCCTGGGATGGAGGCGAGGGGCTCAAGCCCCGGAGACCCCCACAGCCCCCCCAACCCTGAAATCCCCAAGGAGGTATCAGGCACCTCCGGGTGCTGCACGCGCCACGCCCCTCCCCTGATGCCAGCTCCCCCCTCCCCCTTCCAGGGCCTGAGCGCCTGTGAACAGATCCGAGCTGCTCTCTACCTGGAATGTTCTGCCAAGTTTCGGGAGAACGTGGAGGATGTCTTCCGAGAGGCTGCCAAGGTGGCCCTCAGCGCTCTGAAGAAGGCGCGGCGGCAGAAAAAACACCGGCTCTGCTTGCTGCTGTGACCCCAAGGCAGGAAGCCCGCATGACAGCACTGACAGGGCCCGGGTCCCAGGCCCAGACTGCACCCCGGATCCCGCCCTGTCCCCAGCTCTCCAGTGCCTGGCATGTGAGGCTTGTGGCTAGACTCTTGGAACATTCTGGAACTCTCTCCCAGCTGAGGCTCTGACCACAGACTCACCCCCGGGCCCTCCTGGAGTGCAGCAGTGGATGAGGGTGCCGGGTTCTCGTCCCTCTGTGCCCTGGAGCCAGTGACTGTTCCCCGGGCTCAAGAGTCCCTCTCACAGCCACCCCCACCTGCAAGTGTCCCCCTCTGCAGACTCAGCATATGCTTGAAATCCACACCTGCCCCTGTGGCGGTTAGTATGGAGTTGGCATTGTTCCACATAGGCGCCCGAGTCCGCAGTTCTCATGTCACCCGCCTCCCGGGCTCCCGAGATAGCCACGGCTGCATCCTCCAGTTCTTCCTTCCTTCCCCCAGGAACTCGGGGGCCACCGTGGGGCCAGTGCCTATCAGGAGGCAACAGCCCCGGACAAGGAGCTGGCACCAACCCCTCCTCCATCCCACACGGAAGCCCTCAGGCTGTCAGCTGGACCACCGTCTTTACAGAGTTGGGCGTGCGTGCCCAAGGGGGAGAGGAAACAGTCTCAGAAGTTAAAAGAACACCCAGGACCACTCACTTGACCCCCAAGGTCTTGCCCAAAGCCCACTGCCAGAGACTCCGTGGAAAGGGCCACCAGAACCCTGTGTGGTCATAGGCGAGTCGGCTTGCTCTCCCCATTGGCAGCAGGACAGAACTGGCCCATTTAAATGGTCGCCAAACTTCCTGCCTTCCGTCCCTCATGGCCTCCGTGTCTACTGGCCTGCAGCGTTCAGCAGCCTAGACCGTCCTGCCACTTTTGAGAGATCGGCTGGTGGAATTGGCCCCTGCCCACGTGGGCGTTTTCTCAAAACTGGTCCATGGACCACCTGTGGCAGCAGACACCAGACACCTGAGCCCGACCCTTCTTCCGGGAGGCCTGGGGTAGGGTTCCAGGACTTTTGAACAAGTGGCCCAGGTGATTCTAATGGCCAGGAGAGATGGAGGGCTGCTTGGTGCTGAAGTGAGCCTGGGAGTTGGTGTTACCTAAATGGCATAACGGCTTCAGGTGGCTCCTGTCTTCCCTGGTACCTGCTGCCTCAGCCTCCTTTGCCCGGTGCTGGGGCCTCAGGTAAGCCTGAGCATCTCGAGTCAGGCTGCCAACGGAAGGGGCCTTCTGAAACCTGTCCCACCCCACCTAGGCTCCCCTGCCACCTTCTGGGTTATCAACCAAGGCCCTCTTGTTATTAGAGAGTTCAGGGCCTCATGGACAAATGGTCTGAGGCAGAGGTCAGCAAACTACAGCTTGTGGACCACATCTGGCCTCAGCCCGATTTGTGAATAAAGTTTTATTGGAATGGGCCACCCAATTCCTTTATGCATTGGCTTCTGCCCTACAACTGCAGGCTAGAGGGGTTGCCACAGAGGCCATCTGGCCCACAAAGCCTAAAATATTTACCATCTGGCCCTTTACAGTTTGCTGACTCCTCATCTAGGACAAACCCAGGTGCCAAATAAGGGCCAGACAGGACACCCAGGCAAGTGGAGTAAGACAGGGATAAAGGAGTGGCCAGCCTGCAGCAAACTGGAAAGCAGATGCCTTATCCACCTGCGGGAATGTTGCCAGATCCTTCCATTTGTCTAGGGAAAGCGGAAGTCTGGAGTTTTGTGTGGAATCTGTGGGGAAGGGAAAAATCTCATTTCAAAAATGTAACTAGCCAGGTGTGGTGGCTCATGTCTATAATCCTAGCACTTTGAGAGGTGGCAGCAAGAGGATTGCCTGAGCCCATGGGTTTGAAACCAGTCTGGGCAACTTGGCAAGACCTCATCTCTACAATAAGTCAAAAAGTTAGCTGGGCGTGGTGGCACACATCTGTAGTTCCAGCTACTTGGAAGGCTGAGGTGATAGGCTTGCCTGAGCCCAGCAGGTCAAGGCTATGGTGGCTGTGAGCAGCGTGTCACTGCACTCCAGCCTGGGCGATAGAGACTCCAACTCAAAAAATAATAATAATTTAAAAACTTCAAAATCTCTGAGGGGCAAACATGGCCTGCCTGCGGACCCCAGCTGCGAAGCTGGGTCCAGGTGGATGTGTAGGACATCGTTAAGGGCAGCTGAGGCCCACACACGGGAGAAGGGGCCGAAGCTCAACCCTCCCTGCTGGCCTCTCCGCAGCCCTATCAATCCAGAGTCTAACACCAGCTGAGCGACGCCCTGCCCAGCCCCTCCCTGCCCCACCTTCCAGAACCTCTGGGGCGGAGGGCCGTGGAGCGTGAGTGACCTCTGCGATGGCTTACGTCCCACCTCCTGAGCACGTGCTGCAAGCTGGGGAAGGTGGGCTTCAGGATGGTGTCGGGAAGCCCCTAGGAGCAGAGGGAACTTCCCGGGTCAGAAACGCCCTTGGCCGCCAGACCGGGGCGGGGTCGGGGCGCCCTCTGGTGGCGACTTTCCTTAAAACCCTCAGGACCCCTCTGAGTGGCGCCGAGGGGCCAGCAGGTGGGCAGCTCAGGCATCAGAAGAGGCAAACACAGACAGTGGTTCTCGGAGACCTTAGATAATCCCCCGCCGCGGGGCATGAGGGCGGGGGGCTCACAGCAGAAGCAGAGTCACCCGGGGAGGGAGGCGCCACGGGGAGCTGAAGGGTTTCAGTCCACCCCCAGCCCAGGACTCGGTAAGTAGCAGGTCAGCGTAAGTCCAACCCCGGTGAGGCACATCCAGACCCCAACTCGGGGGGTTCAAATGACGGGAGTAGGGCAGAGGGGCTCCCTGAGGTGTCAGGCCCCTCCCCCAGGAAGACTGGCCCAGTCTCGGCTGGTGCGAGGGCACAGGGGGAGGCCTCGGAATCCAGGGACAGTGGGAGGACCCGGCATTAAATATATCATAAATAGGTGGGCTAATACTGTGCGGACGGGCGGGGTCACAGTCCTCTTGTCCGGCTGGGGACCCGGGCCTCGCCCGCTCCCAGCGTCGCGCTGGCCCCTGAAGTGGCCGATGCCTCGGAGGAGCTCGGCAGCCCCCGCCCCAGCAGCCTCAAAGTCTGGGGACCCGAGGGGCCCGGGAGTCCGTGGCTCATGGCTGCTTTGTCTTGCTTCTGTTCTTCTGGAGTTTGGCATGCACGACTTTGAGTGTGGTCAAGAAGTTGCCAAGGAAAAGGACCAGGAAGGTGAGCGCCAGCACGAACACCTGGGGGGGCGGGAGAGGAGGGAGGAGCTGGGCCCCACCACCCTTCGGGAAGTCACTTCCCTCCCCCGCCCCCAGCACAAGCTGCCCGGAGACTGTAGGGTTTAGGTGGCAGAAGGCAGAGATGTGGGCGGCTTGGGTGAAGGGAGTGAGTCTCCGGCTCTGGTAAGGGCCTGGGGGTGCATTCTGGGGGTGAACCTCCTTGGAACTGGGATCCCCACAGGGCTCCCTGGCCTCCTGGTTCCCTCTCACCCACGTATCCCAGGCCCCAACAGCAGAGAGCTCCAGGCGGCAGGCCCCACGTGGGATGGGGGAGAAGGCTGAGGACAGAATTTCCCCCCAAGCTGGCCCAGCCCTCCCCAGGAACCTTCCTGTGCGCCTGTGCAACACACACACACACACACACACACACACACACCCCATACCTGCCATTCTCTGCATTCCTCGTGGCTGGAGAGCTCAAACAACGTGATGGCATTGTAGAGCTGCCAGAACTGGCGGGAAGGAGGGAGGGAGACAGGTCCCGCTCACCACCCACTCCCAGAGACCCACGTGGAAAGCCAAGGAGAGGGACCAGCTCCCCCCTAGCTTCAGGTATCAACGCTCAAGACACCGACACCCCCCACCAAAAAGCCAAGGCCAGAGCAGGTCGAGGGCCGGTTCCAGCTCCTGCTCTTGGCGTCTCCGGGCCCCAGAACCCGGTGGGGCCTGGCATGAGGACAACTAAGAAGGAGGGACAGACTGCAGACCCTCTGTTCCCTGGTCGGCCCAGACAGGAGAAACCCACAGGCCACCCCCAGGGGGAGGGGGGGCAACTCACGTGACCGCAGAAGAGGAAAGGCAGGAGGAAGGTGAGGCCCCGCCACATCCAGGACTGGAAGCCTTCTGTGGGGATGTGGGGAGGAGGGAGGAGCAAAGCCCGTGAGGGGGGCTTGGGTGCCCTCACAGCCCAACACATGTCACCCTGAGACGAGCCGGGCCCCAGCACACACGTGCAGGGGAATGGCCCTCACCTGTCACAGGTACGTGTTCACTATGACAATAACAGCCCCAGTCACCAGGCCTGAGTGCTCTCACTGCCCAAGTCACCATGAGCCATGTGGGCCTAGCAACACTTGGCGTCAGGTACTGTGTGTTCACTAAGTTTTGCACAGAGTTTTGCATTTATAAGGGACTTTCGCACGCACCACTTCTACTGAGTCTTTTTTTTTTTCCCTGAGTCAGAGCCTCACTCTGTCACCCAGGCTGGAGTACAGTGGAATGTTCACAGCCACCACAGCCTCAACCTACTGGGCTCAGGTGACCCTTCCGCCTCAGCCTTCCAAGTAGCTGGAACCACAGGTGCACGCCACCACACCTGGCT
>NW_007043456.1:0-7616 GCF_000164805.1 Carlito syrichta | reverse complement strand
TTTTTATTGTAGAGACGAGGTCTCGCCATGTTGCCCAGGCTAGTCTCGAACCTGTGGGCAGTCCTTCTGTCAAGTCTTAACACAGCAGGGACTGTCCAGCAGAGTAATTCAGTGGGAATGAATATCTCAAAGATAACAGAGTTTTATTACAAATGGCTTCCCCTGAAGGCCTGCATGAGGGAACTCAAGCTGTCCTGACTGGGCATGCCTACGGGTTCAGGAGTTAGGCATGGTTCCCAGTGTATATACATTTACATGATATATGGTTCATATGTAGACATGTTAGACAGTTATATGTACATTTACATAATATATATAACATACATACTATATATGTGATGAAACACAGACAAAAAGACAAAAATATCCAGGCACGATAGCTCACACCTATAATCCCAGCACTTAGGGGGTCAGAGGCGAGAGGATTGCCGGAGCCCAGGGGTTCGAGACCAGCCAGGGCAACATGGCAAGACCTCGTCTCTACAATAAATAAAAAAAAGTATCTGGGCATGCCTGTAGTTCCAGCTACTTGGAAGTCTGAGGCAGAAGAATCACCTGAGTCCAGCAGGTTGAGGCTGTGGTGGCTGTGAGCGTGCCACTGCACTCCAGACGGGGCGACAGAGTGAGACTCTGACTCAAAAAAAAAGAAGACAAAAATAGACACCCAGAAAGGGTAAGACAGAGGCCTGACACGTGTCAGGTGAAACAATCCACAATGGACAGCACCTTGGATGGAGGGCGGCAGCCCTGGCTTTGCCTCTGGGTCCCAGGACGGTCTTGCTAGGAAGTGGTCCTGGGGTGAGAGCTGGACCGCCCAGTGCTTGTCCCCCACCCTCCAGCCCAGGCCCCGCTACTCACCCACCGTGAGGTCCAAGTGGTTTCTCTCCCCCAAGGCCCGCAGCCGGTACAGGCAGCCCCTCTGGTAATAGTATTGCAGGAACTGGACACAGCCTGCAGAGGGAGCACAACGCCCAGCGTCAGGGTCTGATGGCCGCGGAGGGCAGGGCGACAACTCTCTGCCCCCAAGTCCGCAGGCTGGTGGGTCTTCACCAGCCAGAGGGCAGGGAGGATGCCCTGGTCACTGCCCTCTCCTACCACCCCAACACGCACACACACGTGCGCACACACGCACACACACGGTCTGAAGCTGCTTTATCCCTTATCAAGACGACAAAGAGTTCAGGAGTGTGAAGGCCCATCTAAGCCCCAACTAGATTAGAAACTTCTGGAGTTTCCTTGAGCATGCAGTAGGCACTCAATAGCTGCTTAATGGAATGCAAGATGTGTCCATGCTGTGCTGGGAGCTATGTGCAATGCTAAGACACAAGAGGAGGTTCCATCAATGGGAAACTTGGTACTTGGTGGTTGCTAAAAATGAGGTGTTGGCAGGGAAAACAGCCAGAATAAACTATTAAAATAAAAAAACTTTTTTTTGGGGAGTCAGAGTTTCGCTCCATCACCCATGCTGGGCTCAGGCGATCCTTGGCCTGCTGGGCTCAGGCGATCCTTCCACCTCAGCCTTCCAAGTAACCGCAACTACAGGTGTGCACTACCAAGCCCGGCTAATTATTTATTGTAGAGAATGAGGTCTCACCAAGGTGCCTGGGCTGTTCTTGAACCTGTAAGCTCCCAAAGTGCTGGGATTACAGGCTGAGCCACCAAGCCTGGCCTAAAATAAAACTTTTAAAATCAAGTTGTAATAGTAAAGCTGTATGTACAGAAAGATCACATATTGATAAAATATACATGCCACAAGATATTCGTATATATGTATTTATGAATGAAAATGCTTGAAAGGACAGAAATCTTAATGAACAATGATCACCCCTAAGAGTGGGATGAAATACAATTTCCATTCTTGGCTTTATACATTTATATATGTTTGTAGGCAGGCTTTTATTTTAAAAAAAATTTTTTTTGAGTCAGAGTCTCACTCTCACCCAGGCTGGAGTGCAGTGGCACATTCACGGCCACCATGGCCTCGACCTGCTGGGCTCCGGCGATCCTTCCTCCTCAGCCTTCCAAGTACCTGGAACTACAGGCACGTGCTACCATGCCCGGCTAATTTTTTGATTTACTGTAGAGACGTGGTCTCACCAAATTGTCCAGGCTGGTCTCGAACCCTGGGCTTAGGCAATCCTCTCGCCTCGGCCTCCCAAAGTGCTGGGATTACAGGCTTGAGCCACCGCGCCTGGCCTAAAAATTTATTTATTTTATTCTAAGGCAGGGTCTCACTCTGTTGCCTAGGCTGGAGTGCAGTGGCACAATCACAGCTCACCACAGACAACATCCGGGGCTCAGGTGATCCTTCCGCCTCAGTCTCCCAAGCAGGTGGGATTAAAGACACGTGCCACCACACTTTGCTAAATTTTTAAATTTCTTGTAGAGACAGGGTCTCACTATGTTGCCCAGGCTTGTCTCAAATTCCTGGGCTCAAGAGATCCTCTTTCCTTACCTCCCAAAGTGCTAGGGTTACAGGAGTGAGATGCCATGCCTGGCCCAAGTTGTATTTTTTGAAAAGGCAACATGCACATGGTCGAAAATTCAAAGGGAGCAAACAGGTTCTTGGTGAAAAGTGAAACTCTCCCTGTCCGCAGCCATCCAAGTCCCCTCCGCAGAGACAGCCCCTGGGACCAGTTCACTGTACACAAATTCAGAGCTATACTCAAACGAGAAATGGCTTTCACTTTGAGGACTTATTGAAAACTGGAAGACAGGGTGAGTGTCCCGACACTACCTGGCTCCCAAAGGCTAGAGTTTTGAAACAGGCAGTGACGGGGGCACTTTCTCCCTGGGCTGAAGGCTGGGATGGAGTTGATTTGGGGGAACAGTTCTTTCCCGGATTTCTGGGGCCCTCCCCTCCCCTAGTCTGGGCCCCCTTTCACACAGGCAAGTACTGATTTCGACTGGGGGCCCCCCCACAGTGAAAGCCACAGGCAACCGTGCCCCTCCCCCACATCTGGGCAAGAGACACTCACTCTGAAAAATTGAAAACGCTAAGAATTGATTGCGAAACTTCTGATAAATTAGTCCATTCGGCCTGGAAAGAAGGCGGGAAAAAACAAGGGTGGGGCACGCTGTGAAATGAGACTTTCATCCCTGCCCCGACTCTGTTCCAACCAGGAGAGAAGAAAAGGTTTTGAAGTTAAACCGAGGCCCTCAATTTCCACCCTTTTCTGTCCCCGGAACTGGACCGGTCACATTCATTGTCCTTTCTAGAAGCAGGGGCACCCGCATGGTCATGCTGAAGTCCAAGTTCCCTTCAAGCCCCTCTCTGCTCTGCAGTGCCACGTCCTTGCTCCCTGTCACCTCTGTCCAGGCCAGCAGAGGACCCAAAAACGTTCCCCAGAAAAGCCCCCAGGGGCTTGGCATGGCCCTTGTAGCCAGACCTCTGGCCCCACTGCAAGCTCAAACTTTCCTCCACCCCGAAGGCCTCCAGCCCATTCCCAGGCTGCACACTCCCGCTCTGGGCAAGACTGAGGGGTACAGCCAAGAGCTACTCACCAGGTCAGCATCACTCCAGACAGGAACGTGGACACGTAGTGGTGAGACACCCACCAGCCTTTAATTCTTGGGGAGGAGAGGAAGGAAGGCGCTCAGGCAGGGAGAGAAACGCAGGCGGCGTCTCTCTGATCCCAGCCTATGTGGGCAGGGGCTGCCCTGCGGCTTCTTGGAGTAAGAAACAGACCCGAGCCATGACCATGCCCTGCAGAGTCATACAATCCCACACAAACCACCTGCAGATTAACCAGAGACCCACTCTGGCTTCCAGGAGCTTCCAAGACCCTCAGAACATAACCTTGACCTCCACTGCCTTTGAGCCCCGCCACCCGTCCTCCCAGGCTGTCCTCTCCCCAGCACCAAGATGCTCTAGGCACCTGGCCTCTCCTTGAACTTGCCAAGCTGGATGCCGCCGTTGGGCCTGTTATGGGCCGAATTGTGGGCCCCCAAATTCCTATGTGGAAGTCTAATTCTCCAGCACTCTAGAATGAGACTATTTGGAGTCAGGGCCTCTAAAGAGGTGACTGAACTTAAATGAGGTCACACAGGTGGCCCTAATCCAATGTGGCTGGTGTCTCTGTAAGAAGAGGAAGAAACACCAGGGATGTCCTTGTATGGAGAAAAGGCCCTGTGAGGACAGTGAGAAGGCACCATCTGGGAGCCACGGAGAGACCTCAGGAGAAACCAGCCCTGCCACACCGTGACCCTGGACTTACAGTCCCAGAACTGGGAGGAAATCTATTTCTGCTGTCTACAACACCCAATATGTGTCATGGCCACCCTGCCTATGAATACAGGGTCTTTTTACTTGATGTTCTTTCTGCCTCAAGACTTCTGGTGCCTGGTTCCTGTTCAGATTCAAATTTCAGACCAACTGTCCCCTCCCCACACAGGCCTTCTCTGATCCCTTATCTAAAACAGCCTACAGCCCCTCTTTTTTTTTTTTTTTTTTTAGTCAGGGTCTCACTCTGTTGCCCAGTCTGGAGTGCAGTGGCATGGCATGATCACAGCTCACTGCAGCCTCTACCTCCTGGGCTCAGGCAATCCTTCTGCCTCAGCCTCCCATGTAGCTGGGACTACACGAGACACCATGCCCAGTTCATTTTTTTTCTTTTTGAGTTGGAGTCTCACTCTGTTGCCCAGGATGGAGTGCAGTGGCATGCTCATGGCCACCGCAGCCTTGACCTGCTGGGTTCAGGCAATCCTTCTGCCTCAGTCTTGCAAGTAGCTGGAACTACAGATGTGTGCCACCACACTCAGCTAATTTTTAAAAATTTTTATTGTAGAGATGATATCTCACTATGTTGCCCAGGCTGGTCTTGAACTCCTGGGCTCAGGCAATCCTCCTGCCTTGGCCTCCCATAGTGCTGGGATTACAGGTGTGAGCCACCAAGCCTGGTCACATTATCCCTTTTCATTTTCTTATTTTCTTTGAGGCGCTTACTGTCATCTGAAGTCACATATCCTTCTTTTTTGAGTTGGAGTCTCACTCCGTGGCCCAGACTGGAATGCAGTGGCACGCTCACGGCCACCCCAGAGTCAACCTGCTGGGCTCTGGCGATCCTTCTGCCTCAGCCTTCCAAGTAGCCGGAACTACAGGTACGCGCTACCACGCCCAGCCAATTTTGGATTTATTGTAGAGACGAGGTCTCGCCAAGTTGCCCGGGCTGGTCTTGAACCCGCAGGCTCAGGCAATCCACTTGCCTCAGCCTCCCCAAGTGCTGGGATTACAGGCTGAGCCACCGAACCTGGCCTTTTTTTTTCTTTTTCTATCTGAGCTCCAGAGAAGCAGGGATCTCGTCTGTGTTGTTCACCAATGTATGCGAGACACCTGGTTCCAAACAGCTGCTCCATAAATGGACATACACACACACATACACACACGCTCTCACGCAGAGCTACAGGACAGGTCCCCAGGCATGACTGACTCTGCACAGCATCACACACACCAGCTCAGACGCAGCTCCTCCCCCCAGCCATGTGGCCCAGGCCCATCTCCTGTCGTCTCAGCAACAGGAGGCCTCGCCAGCCTGGACTTCATCCGTCCAGTCCACAGGCTGTGACGACCCCGTCCTCAGGATTCGGCACCCCCCAAGCTCGTGGCTCTCAATCCACATTTGGGGAAGCCTGGCCATCACACCCCACCCCAGCGTCAGGAGCAGCCTAAGAGGAAAGGAGTCAGACCCTCAAACTTTTACTCTTCAGAATCCCCAAGTGTGTCTCAGGTTTCGATGGCCTCCCGGGCTCCTCTCAGGGAGCTATTGTCCAAACACATGGCAGCAAGAGTGCTCTGCCAAACACACCCAGGAACAGTCAGCTCCTTCCTCCCAAGGACTAAGCAGCAGGGACTAGAGATGCCTGTGGGGACAGTGAGCAACCTTCTTCCCTCCAGGACTCTCTGGGGAGTGGACCAGGCAGGGAGATGGGGTCCATGGTCCCGCTGTGTGCAAAGAACCCCGAGGATCTGCTGGTTTGGGGAAAGAGGCGCTGGCTGAGCCTTTCTTCTCAACCGAAGTGGTCCCGACAATTTGCTTTCTTATCTTGCCTCCCAGGCAAGTACCTACAGACAGATCTGTCGCTGGCTTCTCAAGTGCCACCTGACACTCCAAGGTGTGGCTGTGTCACAGTCTACTTGGCTGCTTCTCAACTGTCACTATTGCTCTCAATGCTGGCCTGACATCCTTGTGGAAGTCCCCTAGCACAATGACACTGTTTCTCCACAGGGACTGTCACTTGTCAAATTACCCTCCGAAACAGCTACCCCAACTTACACTCCCATCAGCAGTATAAGAGAGTCTCTTATACATGTGAGGGCTCCCCAAACCCTCACCAACCCTGGATCCCAAAACTTTACAGTTTTGCCAGTCTTCATTAGGTGAGAATGAATATGTCATTGAGGTTTTAATTTGTATTCCCTAAGAAGTGGCCTGGAGTGGTCTTCAAGCTTTCCAACCAGCACAAACACATCATAAGAGCAGAGGCTGGACCTTAGCCATCCCTTCTTCCCTTTACAGCAATTTACATTGTGGACACAAATTAGCTGTTCAAGCAACAGCCTGTTCATGCCTCAGGGTTATAGCAAGGGACGAGGTTTTGCATAGTGCTGTACTCCTACCACCAGCAGCACCAGGAAACAACAGGCACTCAATAAATGCCAACATGAATGATGTCTAGGAGGTGTGGCTGGTCAAAGCAGCAGCTAGTCTGGATGTCACCAGCACAGAGGTGACAGGAGATTGTGGCAGGCACCACACTAGTCCACAGGGACAGGGTAAGGGGTCCATCTACTTTATCCCCAGGAAGCCTCTTCCCCCTCCCAGACACCCCAGCCTTGCCTGTCGGAGTCAAAGAGGTCCCCCCGGCTCCAGTTTTCTGACAGCAAAGGCAATTGGCCAGATCCTCAGACTCAGCTTGAAAAGCAGCCAGGAGGTCTCGCTGCGACTCCCAGAGCTCTGCAGAGCCGCCCGCCAGCCTGTGGGTCTTGGCAAGCCCCACGCTCCTTTGTCCTACTCCCAACGCTCCCCTGAGAAGTGGCCTCTCCCCGTCTAGGAGCAGCCGGAGCCAGACACGAGCTCCAGGCCACAGGCCTGAGCAGCAGCTTTTAATTTCACAGTTCGCCATGCCTGAAGCCCAGCACTGACAGACGCCACCAATAAACACAGCTCAGCGACATCGGGTGAGGCTACAAATTGCTCCCTCCCAGCTCGGCACTCATGCGCCCCATGAGCCATCTGCACACCCCAGGGCTTGTGTATGTGTTTATACAGCAGTTGTATTGAGATATAATTCAGATATCACACAGTTCACTCCAAAGTGTATGATTCAGTGGTTTTTAGTATATTCACAGAGCTGTACAATGGTCACCACAATCGATTTTAGATCCTATCACCCCAAAAAGAAATCTACACCCATTAGCAGTCACTCTCTGGGCTCATTTTGCCACAGAAGTAAGGCTTACAGGGGGCTGACAGGCTTTCTTACAAATAAACACCATAGGTCCCAGGAAGAGAGGGTGTGTGCATGGCCAGGACACAGGGACAGCATGTCCTGGTATCTGAAGATTGTGCCTAGGAGATAGTCACACCTCCCTTTGGGCCATTTTTTTTTTTTTTTTG
>NW_007043455.1:0-2088 GCF_000164805.1 Carlito syrichta | reverse complement strand
TTCCTGTTTTAAAAATCAGTTGATTAGCAACCTTCATTCTATCTGCAACCCAAATTTTCTTCTGTTGAGCAACAGGGAATTATGAAGCAGACATCTTTGGGAGGTCATTATGCTGCTGCCACACTATTCAAATATTTATTGTAGTTTGGGTTATAACAATTGTCCTTGTTCTGAAGAGCCAGATTTATGTTCCATCTTCAATGCAAACTTAATACGGGGAAATGTTATCTGTTGCTCTCCCATCACTCCCCATTTTCCTTCCAAATTCTTGTCCCAGCTTCTCCAGTTTGGGCAGGCCCTAGTGGCAGCTCTGCTTGCAGTCCTCATCTGAGAAAAATTGCTCAGTCATTGTCTCTGCAGAGGGAGCGACACAGGCGTTTCTCTTGCTGGCCATCTTCTCCTTTAGTCTGGTATAGAGTCGATATCTGACAGAAGGATGATCAATTTAAATGATTATTGAACCAAGCAACTCTAATTGCTTTCTGTGATCAATATTCTGACTTAACAAAAAGCCATAATTTTTAGCTGTGGACCTTACTTCAGGTTACAGGTGTCTTTATTTCTAGGTGTATCTTTTGATTGGTTTATTAGTCAATGCAATAGAAGATCAGTGTTTTGTGGAATTACTGCTGATTTTGTTTACAAGAGATACACTTCAACTTTTCTTTTTCCCCCTTACTGCTGTCTTCAATCAAAATGCAATGAGTAGACCCCATCAACCATCTGGGACCATGCTGCACCTTGGGAGAGCAACAAGAAAATAACAAGACTTGTCCTCAGATGTGCATCTGACATAGCAGATCTGGGAATATACCACAGTACAGTGCTGGCAAAAGCTTAACCAACAGTTCTCTAGGGTTAAAAAAAAAAAGCCCTGATTTGGAGTGTTTTTAGATTTCTGAGAAGTAAATATTCCTATCATATGCCATAGGATGTCACTGATGTCATAATTGGTTCTTGCAAGCCAATTCTGGTCAACTCTAATGTAGGGCAGATGCATTTCTATCTTTTTAAAACCATTATTTTGGAGTTCTTTCTTACTCATGGCCAAAACTAACTTCAGTGTATTTCTAACTACTGGCCTATGAGGCCACAGTGATAGTATGGATGTGAGCACCAAATTGGAGCATCCAGATTTCTTCCCTAAAGACTTTAAGCTATAGACATTAAGATAGGAGCATGGGTTTACAGATGGATCATTAAAAATATGTTGCACTAAGATCCGTGGTAACAAGTGTCCTTATGTCTTGTTAATATAGAGACCTGAAATGAGCAGGGAGTCTCCAATTAAGGTCACTAACTACAGTGAACTCCTGCTAGTACAGGTGCCACAAGACAACTTGGCCTTAAGTACAACTTTGACTGTTGAATGGTGCTTGATTTCTGTCAGAGTCTAGTCTTTCTTACTGTTTGTGGTTGCATTACTTTCTATTGTTTTCCTGTTTTCTATTCCATTGGTTTCCAGTCTTGTCTCTATTATTTCCTTTGTTCTACTTATTTTAGGTTTAATTTGCTATTCTTTTCTTGATTTCTTAAAGTAGAAGCTTAAATCACTTTTTGAATTACTTTTGATTTCCACATTGGAGTTTGAAGCTATACATTCTTTCTGTTTGACTTTAGTTGCATTTTGTAAATGTTACTGTGTTGTCTTTTAATTTTCATTCAATTCAGAATACTTTTGAGTTTATCTCTCTGTTTCTCCTTTGACACATGTGGTTTTTGGTACGTATGCTCTTTAATACGTACATACTTGGACACATCCTCAAATTCTTTATTATTTTCAATTAATTTTCATTGGAATGGGAGAGCATGTTTTGAGTAATTTCCATATTTTTAGATCTATGAAGACTTGTTTTATTGTTAAGCATATGGTGTCTCCCGGAGTGTGTTTATTTCATGCTTAAAAAGAATATATATCTGCTCTTTTTGAGTGGTGTGCTCTATAGAGATCATTTATGTCGTCTTAGTTGATAGTGTCACTCAAGTGTTCTATATCCTTTATAGTGTCACTCAAGTGTTCTATATCCTTTCTGAATATCTCCCTAGTAACCCTATCAATTACTGACAGTCGGATATTGAAGTTTTTTT
>NW_007043454.1:26611-27543 GCF_000164805.1 Carlito syrichta | reverse complement strand
GTAGGGATATAAATTCCCTTTTTATTACAGCTTTTAAGGCATCCCAGAGATTTTGGTAAGATGTTTCTTTATTTTCATTTGTTTCCAGGTATCTTTTGATCTCTGTTTTGATGTCATCATTGACCCAGGAGTTATTTAGCATCATGCTGTTTAGTGTCCATGTCTTTGTGGGTTTTGGGGGGACTTTGTTGGTGTCAATGTTTATTTTTATTCCACTGTGGTCCGAGAAGGTGCATGGTAGAATTTCAGTCCTTTTAAATTTGCTTATACTTGATTTGTGTCCAATTATGTGGTCGATCTTAGAATATGTTCCATGTGGTGATGAGTAGAATGTGTATTCTGTGGTCTTTGGATGGAGTGTTCTATAGGTATCAATTAAGTCCATTTGGTCCAGAGTCTCATTGAGGTTCCGGATCTCCTTGCTGATTTTTTGTCCTGATGATCTGTCTAAGGTTGTGAGTGGTGTATTAAAGTCCCCAGTTATTATGGTGTTAGAGTCAATGTCTTTCTTTAGTTTTCCTAGAAGTTGCTTTATGAATGTTGGTGCGCCTATGTTGGGTGCATATATGTTTAGGATAGATATTTCTTGTTGATGGAGTGAACCTTTTATCATTATGTAGTGGCCCTCTGTATCTTTTTTAATTTTTGATAGCTTAAATGGTATTTTGTCTGAAATTAGGATCGCGACTCCTCCTTTCTTTTGTGTTCCATTCGCCTGAAAATTTGTTTCCCATCCTCTTACTTTGAGTCTGTGTATGTCCTTTCTAGTGAGATGGGTCTCTTGAAGGCAGTATATTGTTGCCTGGTGATATTTTATCCATTTTGTCATTCTATGTCTTTTCAGTGGTGCGTTTAGTCCATTCACATTCAGACTAATTATTGAAATGTGAGAGTTCATCCCTATCATGGAGTTCTTATTGAGTTATGTTCTT
>NW_007043454.1:7568-25829 GCF_000164805.1 Carlito syrichta | reverse complement strand
TCTCCTCAATTCTTTTTAATCTCTCCATTATTGTTTTGATATCTACATTTGCAGTTTGAGACCCTTCATTATGGGGACTTTTCATTGTTTGCATTCCAAAGTCAGATTTCTCAGTGTCTGCTCTCCCAGGCGTCTGGGAGAGACCCAAACTCTTCTTTTGGTTTTTCTTCATCTCTGTAGATTTTTCTCCCTCTCCCCCTTTCCCTCCCTCTCTTCAATTCTATTTTTGAGGGAAAGTGGGGTTGCTTTTATTTCTCTTCTGCAATGACCTGTTCTTCCTTATGAGGGTCTTCTGGCTTTGTTCACTTTTCCCTCTGCTTTACAGTCTGTCTATTCAGCAGTATACAGTCTTGGTCCCTAGATTTAAAAAGGGGGCATATGGAAGAAGAAAATAATGGAGGAAGGGGAGGAGTCAATAGGGAGTTAGAAAGAGAGAAGTGTGAGAGGGAAAACAGATATACATACCAACTATCAGGTGAGAACGAGACACAGGGCTGGGACGAGGTGAAGAAAGACACGTAAGAAAGATTCCCTAAATATTACTGATAGCTACACAGAGACAGGGCAATAAAATCGAGAAACAGTGTAAGTCAGAAGGTAAACAACAAGCGTGATCTAAACCAACAGTTGCAATGATAAAATCATAAGTCAAAATAAGCAAAAGAGAGAAGTGTGAGAGGGATAACAGATATACATACCAGCTATCAGGTGAGAAAGAGTCACAGGGCCGGGAAGAAGTGAAGAAAGACACGTAAGAAAGATTCCCTAAGGAGTACTGATAGCTACACAGAGACAGGTCAATAAAATCGAGAAACAGTGTAGATCAGAAGGTAAACAACAGACATGATCTAAACCAACAGTTACAATGATAAAATCATAAGTCAAAATAAGTGAAAGAGAGAAGGGCGAGAGGGAAAACAGATATACATACCAACTATCAGGTGAGAGAGAGACACAGGGCTGGGGAGAAGTGAAAAAAGACAGGTAAGAAAGATTCCCTAAAGAATACTGATAGCTACACAGAGACAGACCAAAAAAATCAAGAAACAGTATAAGTCAGAAGGTAAACACCAAACACAATCTAGACCAACAGTTTCAATGATAAAATCATAAGTCAAAATAAGCAATCAGACTAGAGTCACTTCTGTGATCTCCGATTCCAGCCTCTCCCTTTTGTTTTTCGTTGTGGCATAGGGGTGGGGCTTTGTCTCCTATTTCACGCTGTTGCCTTAGGAACTGAGGTAAAGTTTGTTGATAGGTGGGCGGGCCAATGGAAGTCTCTGCCTGGAGAATAGCAAGGTAGTTTACCCAGATCTGTTTTTCTCCACTTGTCTGTGTCCCCCGGCTTGGGGTCTCGCACCGAGTGCCTCAGCCTGGGTGGGCCCGGAGTTCCAGAGCTCCAAAGCTCCAAAGGGCAGGCAGTGGGCGGCAAGAGTGGCTCTGGGCCCCCCACAGGGTACTTCAGCCAGGAATGGGACCGGTGTCTCTGAGGGGCAGGCTCCCAGAGCCTCCCTGTGTGACCGGCAGTGCCGGGTGCCAGGCTGGAGACAATGCAGCCAGGGAGAGAGCCGGAGGGAGCAGGGACCCAAAACTTCCCTGCAGGCTGCAATACCTGGCCTTAGGAAATGAGGTAAAGTTTGTTGCTAGGTGGGTGGGGCAATGGAAGTCTCTGCCTGGAGAATGGCGAGGCAGTTTAAGCAGATCTGTTTTTCTCCGCTTGTCTGGGTCCTCTGGCTTGGGGTCTCATGCTGAGTGCCTCAGCCAGGGTGGACCCGGAGTTCCAGAGCTCCAAAGTTCCAAAGGGCAGGCTGTAAGCAGCGAGAGTGGCGCTGGGACCCTACAGAGTACTTCAGCCTGGAATGGGACAGGTGTCTCTGAGGGGCGGGTGCCCAGAGCCTCCCTGTGTGACCGGCGGCTTGGTGCCGGGTGCCTGGGCTGGAAACAATGCAGCCGGGGAGGGATCTGGAGGGAGCTGGGACCGGAGACTTGCACACACGAGTAGAACGGCAGCAGTGGGGGGGGCGCAATATCTGACCTTGCGTGGGACTGAGGTTCCCGGGCCTGACCCCAGCACGGTTGGTGTTGGGCTGGGGGATGGGGATAGAGAAGTAATAGCCTTTTTGGGAACTCACGTTCAGAGAATCTCACCAGTTCACCTATGCCGTCGCCATCTTGCCCCGTCTCCGAGTACTCATCTATTAATGAATCAATCACAAGGGTCACACTTAGGGAGATGACTACAAGAACTCTGGATCTATGTACTATATAACCTTCCTAAAATCCAAATGAAAATAAAAACAAATTTCAAAACACATATGGATTTAATATTTGGGATAAAAAAATATAGACATATTTAAATATGGAGTGTATTTTTTCCGAGTTCTTATAACCCCTTGAGCTAGTTAAAAAAAGGAATATTTATCAAAACTTACCTCTATCTATGTGCTGGGATTTCACTTCCTGGTCCTTTTCATGCAAGTGGGTATATTGGGGGGTTCTTTCTAAGGAGTTGTGAGTAATGATGCATTCTTATGGGCCAGCCATTCCTTCACTTGAGGCACAAGCACCAACAATATATGGGGTGATGGCTGGCCCTTCAACATGTATACCTGAGCAAAGATTATGAAATGAGTTGACACCTAAGGTCAGTATTAATTAACTGAATCTTCCATTTGATGGTGAAATTTTGTGTGTGCTGTATAATGTGATAACTAATCATCAGGTATCAAATTGTCCCATGTTTTTTCATAGTTTGAAGAGAAGATCAGAGTTTTCGTCTCCAGATGACTACCCACAACACAGATGTACGTATTAGTGTACATCTGTATAATGCTTTAAAATCCCTTCTGTAAACATTCAGTCAAAATCCCTATTTGTGTTTTGAAAAGACTTCATCTCTGATGGATGTGTATAACTGATTTTTGTTTGTGTATTTAACATTTCAAAAGCTATTCATCTATGAAAGTAACATTCAATGAAAAGATCAGGCCTGAGTTTCATGTAGCAAGGGAGAAAATAAACCCAGCTGTGAGAAATTTCTCCAAGGCCAAATAAACCAAATAACATGCATCTTCCATTTGGGTCTTAGTCGGGCAGTTTTTTAAGCCATCTTCTGGATGAAAAGAAGAGAAGTAAGTTCATATTATCCAAAGTACATATCCAAAATTCAATTTCTGGTGAATTTGTTTCTAATTTATACGAGCGTTAAACTTGTCAGTAAATACATAATTCACACATTTATTGTTTGCTAAATGAGCTAATTTCTCCAAATTATCAATAAACTATTTACATATAGACCTCACTTTAGAAAAAAGTTGGTAATTTAAAAAAATCTATTGCAGAAATAAAACCACTATAAATGTTAGTTGCAATTATATCTTTGCATGGGGAACTCAACATCACAGTACAGCATTTTTATGACAAGGACTAAGTTTTATCTTTTTAATCCTAAATTTTTAATTGACTATCCCTAAAAATTATGTTTTAGATGTTAACAATATATACCTAAGTGATATGCAATGAAAAAATTCTCTTATATTTATTCCACAATAAAATTTTGTATTTCACATTTATTTTACAAAGACAATAAATAAATAGATTTCAAAGGTATTAGAGAAAACCTAACCAAATAAATGGAGACATGTGCCATGTTCATAGAAAGGAAAACTTAATATTATAAACGCTAAAAGCATTTTCACATTGATAGTTTTAAAGCAATTTTAAGGTGTATAAATGTTTAAACAGCCAAGAGTAGAAATAAGTCATCTGAAGAAGAACAATAAAGAGTAGATTATTAGCTACACAGTATTAGGGTCCATAATAATTCATACTTCATTTCTCTAAAATATGGTAGATGAAATTATCAGTGAAATAGAATAGTGAACCCAGAGACAGATACCGTATGGAAGAAATACGAATACATTGTAGAACTTGCAAGCCAGATCAGAGACAAAACAGTTTTACAATAAATGGAGGTAAAATATAATTCTTCACATAAAAATAAAAGATAAAATACATACCTTACCTCACCTTATATATACAAATTGACACACCCCACACAGATTAGGGAGTTAAATAGTCATAATTAAACCTCATTTAAAGAATATTGATAAATGTACTTTTGAAAGCATAAATCAGTTTTCTAAACAACATAGAGATACTCTTTACTCTAAAAATTGGTGTCTGTTTAAATATAAAATAATCCAAGATATTTAAGTAATATCAAAAATTTTGACTGTGAAGAGAAAAGCATTATAACTGAAGTTAAAAATTCAGTCAATAAATTTTATAATAAAACAACTGAAAATAAAATAATCTGGAAGACAAGTTAGATAAAATATCTGACATATATGAAGAGAGGGAAAGAGTGTGAATGAAACAGATGTAACGTTTAAAGAGAAATTGGCTGAAATTCAAGAAGCATGGGAACCCAAAGAATATTGAATGCAAAGTATTCTTAGACCTATCATAGAAAACTTCTTGAAACCAAAATCAGAAAAAATTTAAAGAACAAGATTATTACTTTTAATGGACCTAAATATAGAATGATAACAAGCTTACAGGGGAGAAAGAAAAAGAAGCCAAAAGACAATGAAATGGTATTTTGAAGTATTCAAAGCAAATAATTGCCAGCTATGAATTCTGTCACTGTCACAAATATATTTCATTTTCAGGGGAAAAAAAGAAGATAACAAATATTGACCACATATATCAGCAATCCACTAAGAGCAACAACAGTGACAATAATATTATTTAGTGAGATTTAGAAATATAGAGAATCAACATACATAGCAAAAGTCGTAATTAATACAGGAAGGAGATAAATGGAATTCAAATGATTTATGGTCTTTTTATTTTCTGAAAAGACCTCAGTGCTCTTATTTCAATTTGACTTTGATACACTGAATCATTTTTAATCTCAAATTATTGATTAAATATAGTTATTCATCACATAATGATGAGAGTATGTACTGAGAAATGCATCATTGGGCAATTTTATCATAATGGGAACATCACAGTATACTTTTGCAAACCTAGATAGTACTGTCTACTATACCCCGAGGCTCTATGGTATAACCTATTGCACCTAGGCTACAAACCTGTGTAGCATGTTACTGTAATGAATATTGTAGGCAATTTTAACATAATGGTAAATATTTGCATAGCTAAACATAGAAAAGGCACAGTAAAAATACAGTATCTTAGGGACTACCATTGAATACATTGGCTAGTCATTGACTGAAATGTGCTATTATGCCACTACTGTCATAAGTAATTTTCTGTGTAACAAATGATCCCGAAAGTTAAAACAACAAACATCTATTATCTCACACAATTACTGAGAGTTCCAAATCCTGAAGTCCATCTGGGTGGTTCTGGATCTGAGTCTCTCATGAGGCTATATAGTTTGAGTGGTGGCTGGGCTGCACTATCCGGAAACATAATCGGGGCTGGAGTTTCAGTTTCCAGGATGCCTCATGCTTATGGCTGTGGCTGCAGGCTACAGGACATGCCATAGGGTTGGTTGGGTATCCTCGAGACATAAAAGCTACTTACCCCAGAGAAAGAAATTCAATAAAAAGGATAAAGAGAAAGTAATATTCCTTTTATATCTGAATCTCAGACATCATCCCATCACTTCTATTATATTTTATTGATTAGAAGTGAGTCACTCAGGGCCACCCACATAAAGGAAAAGTAATTGAGTCCCACCTTTTTAAGGGGAAAATATCAAATAATATATGTACATATTTTAAAACCACCACACTATCTTGATAGAAAGTTCAAATAAGGAAGTCATCTACAGACACAGTTAAAACTTTTAAGGTCAAGAATGTCTTTCAGCAAGGAATGATGTGCTCTGAATGAATTACTGAGATAGGTCAAAACTTAAAATAATAAGGTCAAAACACAAATAGTTTGCTACGATCCAGTGTGAATTCCCCATTTCCTGAACGACAGACACAGCTCCTTTTAAGATTAACAAAAATCATATCACTTGCCACCACAGAATAGAGTTTCTAGACTGTTTACCTAGGACTGATTAGATTTATTAAGATTAAAATATCCTCTATGTAAAATTATGTTCGCACCCTTTCTAAGTTTCCTGCTAGTTAACTACCTACTCTGTTTATAAAACAAAAACAACCCTTAAAATTATAATTTGTTTAGTTGCATGATATTTTTATAGCAAATATGATGATTATAATTACAATAACGTTCTTGGTTTATACTTTGTGCTAATTTTTTCATAAATGCTTTATATTGAGCTAAGGAAAAATGAAGTTATTTTAATTAGGATTATATTTTAATAACTTGAGCTAACGGATTTTCTATATTTTGTGCACATAATAGAACTGATTTACGGGTAAGGATAAAAGGGTGTTCATCTCTTATTCCCCAAATAGCCCTGTTCTAACAAAATGTCAATTGGAATTGATTGGTTAGCTAGTACAGCACGCTACAGGATACAATGCAGGGAATAATACTCTCAACCTAAAGTTTTGTAAAGGTAACATTTTGCTAATTTCAGATACATTTCCTCAAGGTTAAATGAATAGTTTTTTTTTTAGTTCTGACAAATATTTTAATTATAGTCTGGTAGTTAAAATGACAACTTATGCTTTCTTGATTTAGCTACTAACAACCATTTTGTCTGAAGTCATTTTCATGAACAAGCTTTATTTACTGGTTGATGTTCATTGTGAGGTACAAAAGATAAAATATTGTTAAAGTGTATAAGGTAAGCTTGTCATCAGAAATTGTACTCAGTTATTTCTGCCACATTGCTAATCTTCCTGGAAACAAATAAACTCTAATTTTCAACATAAAACAAAATATCTTTTATTTTAGATGATGTATATTAATCTGATTTCCATGCATGCTAACTTTATTTTTTTGTCAGTGTCAATGTGGTTTAAAATATTTGTGCTCATATGAAAAATTTTATAATTAAGCAAAAATAATAAACATGTTGACTGCTCCTACAGTGCTTTCAATTTTAGTAAAATAATGCTCAATTTAAGTTCCATGGAATCAAACAAGAGTCTAGTTGCATATTCGTCATCACGATCACGATCAATAGTTTTTGCCTCTCAGGAGTGAATAACAATGAAGGTATCTATTTTTATGCCATCATGTTCTTAATTTAACAAAATACTCATTAAATGAATTTTATTTTACTATGTTACTGATAGAGAATTTGTACTCCATGTTTGGGTTGAATTTTTTAATTGCTATGAAATTGGATAGTCAGTTATTTTTGTTGATTATGCAATGTTCTTTCACCCATTTTTGGCTTACCTAAAATTGTATTGGTATCTGAACATTTAGATGGCTAATTTATTTTAATTTAGTTCACTATCAAAACAAAGGAAAAATATATCCTTTAAATTTAAATTAAAATATTGCAAGAACGCCAACTCTGATATTCTCCCAATGCTGCAGAGGTTATTATAACTATTTTACTGGGTTTAACTGGGTCAAATGAAAATTAATGGAAAAGTCTGAAAACTTCTTTCCTAACCCATGTGAATATCTTTTATTATTTTAATGCTAAAGATATTTTCTTCTTTTTTAAAAAAATCACAGATACCACCTAACTCCAGTAAGAATGGCCATTATTAATAAAACATAAACAACAGATGATGGCGAGGATGCGGAGAAAAGAGAATCCTTCTGTACTGTTATTGGGAATGCAAACTAGTTCAAACTGTATGGAAAACAGTGTGGTGATTCCTAAAAAACTAGAAATTGACCTTCCATAGGATCCAGCAATCCTCCTTCTGGGAATAAACCCAGAGGAACTTAAATCACTCTACAAAAAAGATACCTTCACACACATGTTTATTGGTACTATTTACCATACCAAAGACATGGAACCAACTGTACTGCCCATCAAAATTGATCTATATAAAAAATTATGGTACATACACACATTGGAATATTATGCAGCCATAAAAAAGAACAAAATTATGAACCTCGCAACAACTTGGATGAATTTAGAGTCTATAATACTTAGTGATTTATCACAGAAACAAAGAACTGATTACCATATATTCTTACTTATAGGCAGATCGTGAACATTCACCATAATACTATAAGAAAGGGACTGGTAGTAGCCAGAAACTGCCAGAGGTAGTATTGGGGTGGGAGGGGAGGCACATAACATTAATGAGAGTACCTGATCTCAAATTAGGCAAAGTGGGGAACAAAGGTAGGTCCAAACTTTACCTGCATGATAGCCACTTGCATCCTTGATCCTGAATTGTACACCAAATCTTTAACATAAAATAAATTTTTTTTAAAAATCACTTTTTAAATTTAAATTAGTAAACTACCTGGTACATCTATATTATTAAAAACTGACCAACATATTAGAAAGTGACCGCACACATCTTTCAAATCTACATAATTCATATTAATAGTAATAGGTGATATTCATGGGTAGCATGGTGCTGTTGTTCTGCAGTGGAAAATGAGCGTTTATTGAGCAAGACAGTAAATAAGCACATGGTGAGCCTACACCATTTAAGAGCAGCCTGTCTCTCTTTACATTGGTGTGCTTCAGAAAACAGAATTAACCTCAGAAACTTTGACCTTCTGTGCTGAGGGCTCACAGTTGGTCCAAAGACTTTTTACTTCATTATTTTCTAAAGGAACCATTGTTTAGCTCCATTCTCAACTATCCCAGCCTCTCTCTGTGTTATACTTTTTGTTTAGTCTTTAGAGTCTAAAAGTAATGAGAGTTTTAGGCCATTTGTTACAACCAACCAAGTAAAGTAAATTGCAAAATTGCCAATGAGTCTTCCAACTTCTCCAAGTTTAAATTTTTTCAAATTTTGTATTAAAATTTAGATAATTCTATTTTATTTAGTTGAAAGACTGATAGTGGTATTTGAAAGCATCTTGCTCAACTTGTCGTGGCATCTATGTGAATCTTTTCAGACTAGCTAAAATTGTTTCATTTTATTTTAAAAGATTCTTGGAATTGATGGGCAATATTTTCCTTTGTATGAACACATTTTTCTTCGTATTTATGATCTTTATTAATACAATTCATTTCTATTTTGAAAGTCACAATTTAGACTACATGAAGCTTGAAAACTAGAATTCATCAAGCCAAGAGGGAACACAATTGTTCAAAAAAGACACAAAGGGAAGTCAGGCATAAAATTTAAAATCAGAATAGCTACTCTGGAGTCATACAGCTATAAATTATGACACAATTTTAAAAATTCTCTTTTTATTAAAATATTGTTTGTTATATAGTAAACAAGAGCAGAAACATCATTTGCTTAAGTTCATTATTCACCATTAAAATGTCTCTATGTGATGCTGAAATGAAATGTTTTTGCTACCCATAACATTTAGTCTTATTAGAGGAAATAACTTATGTTGCATTTAACAGTCCCACATCTAACTTCCGATTTCTACAAAAGTAAACAGAATGCAATGTTTAGCTCCCTCAAGGAAGTTGACTCTGCTCTTCCCTATGTTCCATGCCTTGGACATATACTCAGTGGACCACACTGCTCTTTTTATTGTTATTTTCTTGTTTTGTTTTTCTGTAAAGCCAATGATTTTGTTGCTGTTGTATTCATTTTTTGTTTGTTTAATTTTAACTGGTATTTTTAGTTCCAGTCTTTTGTTTCTCATGCTTTATTGATGACAGTAATATATAAATTTATAGTTTTTGATGAGTTACTTTTTAAACTGATTCAACTTCCCCATAGAACTGATAGCTATTTTTTTTTTTTTTTTAATAAACACAGAAATTGATCCTCTCAATCTTAAAGCTTGAAATTTACATTTGTTTTATCTGAGTTTGTTTCTCAGGAAACTGATCATCAGTTCTTCCAGATGGCATTAAGGAAGTGAAACTTACTAGAATATTGCATCTGGATGAGACACTGTAGACCTCATGTATCACAATTGCCTAACCAACAAACTGTTAGCTGTTGACAAACTCCTCTTCCTAATTCCTGTTTTCCTCCATGTACTTATATTCCTCTCTCTCTCTCTCTCTCTCTCTCTCTCTCTATAAATATATATATATATATGTCTCCAATTTTAGTCAGTTGAGAGAAACATACTTGAGGTTTGGTTCCCATTTTTCTGACTAATATCAGAATAAAAAGCCTTTTTCCCTGGCAGTAGTCATTTTCTTGATGACTGACTTTCTGTGCCATAAGCAATGGGACCTGGCATTTCAAAAACATTTTTAGTATTTGAACCTCACTTTGCTATTGGGTTAGATGAAGATTTTTCATATATCTATTTCTATCTCTTTCTCTGACTTCTTCCTTCTGCTCCAACTTTCCTGTGTTGTCATGATAGGCAGATATAAAAGGGATTTTCATTATTTGTAAAATGAACGATTATGAGAAATGAAGATTTCATAGTTGTGTCATGATTTATTATTGATTAATCTATTTTCTATGCAAAGTACATTTGAAGATAAAATATTATCTGATAATATTAACTGGTTTGCTTTATATAGAAGATGAAATGAGATTTTCTTTGAGAAAGGAAGAATATTCTTTTATGTTGGGGTTATTTCATTCTATCATTTTGGAATTTTGACTTTTCCAAAAGTTTTTTAAATGTATGTTAATTTCTGAAGCCATCAAATATCATCTCTATTTTCTGGATACCTCACATTCTTTATGTTCACCTGTTGCTTAATCTACATTTTGCTTCATTTTTAGGTACTTAAGCTTCAGTTGGGCCCCTAGTTTATTTACTACCTAAGTTCAGAATGATGTTAAGAAAAAAAAAACTATGACCATTTGTCTTTAAGGGATAAATACTGTTTTGCTTGGCATATTCATTTATAGAAACATACAAATTGAAAATTTAAAAGCAGAGGTATTTCTATATTTTGTACATCTAACTTTCCCAGAAGACCCACACACACAAGTGCACAAAAACAGTATATTAGTATTCATGAGAATTCAACTCTGTAGTTTTGCTAGATAGAGTGACTCAATTTAACCTTGTAATAAGAATGTTTCTACTTATATATCTGTGAATAATGTAACTGTCTTAGGTAAATATTAATCCCTTTGCATTATTTTTCATTTTCCTATAGTTTTTCCATGTCTTGTTTGCCAAATTAAAATCTTCAATTTATTCTTTATTGAATACTGACTAAATCAATAAATTCTTTAAAAGTCAATTCAACAAACTTCTCTTAAACAACTAATACCTTAGTTGCAGGAGTCCCTAGCCCCAAGGCCACAGTCCATGGCCTGTTAGGAACTCAGACGCACAGCAGGAGGTGAGTGGTGGGTGAGCAAGGGAAACTTCCATGTGTATTTACAGCCACTCTGCATTGCTTGCATTACCACTTGCGCTCCATCTTCTGTCGGATCAGCAAGCAGCATTAGATTCTCATAGAAATATGAACTCCATCATGAATCACACACCCAAGTAATCTAGGTTGCATGCTCCTTATGAGAAATGCCTGATGATCTGAGGTGGAGCTGAGGTAGTCATGCCAGTGCTGAAGAGGGGCTACAAATAAGACGGACATTAGCAGTGAGGCTTGACCTCACAGAGACCATAATAAATCAGTTGTTTGTAGACGTATCAAAACCCTATTAATGAGCGGCAAGTGAGTTGATATACTTTAATTGTACAACTGCATCTGGTGGTAGGCTTTAAGTCAGAATTCAACACTTATTTTAGTCTGTGCATGACCTGCCCATTATTTTATGTACCACTTCTTTTTTATGCATAATTATTTCATTACATATTATAATATAATAATAATAGAAATAAAGGGCACAATAAATGTTATATGTTTGAATTGCTTTCCACTTCACTGGTTCCTGATGACAAAAAGGTTGGGGACCATAACCTTAGTGTGCATTTTATTCTGATAAATTGTCCTATGTGATTTTTAGTTTTTTAAAAACATACATCCATTGGAGGAAATATTCTTAGATAAACCAATGGAAATATATGCTAAATTTTCTGTGAATTCTTATATGATTCTTCCGGGCATGTGTCCTCGAATGCTTAATAATATTTGTTTCTATAACCTTTATATTCAAGCATAAGTTGCCTTTTTCTTTCTCAACTAACTTTTCTCCAGTATCTCTAGTATCTGTTTTAATCTCTCAAATGCCTATTGTCATTATTTGGTTCAAATGTTACTTCTGGGTTTTTCTGATTGCTGATTTAATTTTATTTTTATGAGATATATACAGAACAAGGATTAAATATGTTTATTCTGATATTTTCCTTCATATACCCAAGTACATTTCTCAAACTAATATTTTTAAGTGTTTTTTGCTTTAGATATTGTCAACTGTTAAAATATGAAGATTCCATTAGAACTTATACACCTTCATCTACTTTGTCTTCCTTTATTTCCCCAATATTGCCATTTCTGGCTTTTATTTGAACACATATTAAATACTGTGGAAGGCAGAAATTTAAGTTGGCCCCCATGATGTTTGGCCCCTGGTGCTACACCTATATAATTTAATTCCCCTGTAGTGTAGGTGGGAACTGTGACTTATCTAGCCAAAGTAGTAAAGGAAGGATGATTAACTCTCACCCCCTTGATTCGATTATTTTATATAAGTCTGGAGCAGACTGGAGAGAGAAACTCTTCTGCTGGTCTTGAAGTGGCCAATGGTCTTGGTAGGAAGATGCTTGTGTACAGGACCACATGGTAGGAAACTATACGAGCAGTCATTAATAAACCAAGGCTCTCAGCTATACAGTCACAAAAAACTGGGTCCTGCCAACAATCATAAATCTGAAAAAAGATCCCCAGTTCCAGAAAGACAGCCTAGAAAATACATTGTTTGCTGCCACCTTGCTAAACCCTGAGCAAAGAACACAGCTATACCTTGCCTGAAATTCTGATCTATTAAACCATGAGAAAAATTTGTATACATTAAAGCTGGTAAATTTGGTGATAATTTGTTGTGCATAGATAGAAAATTAATGCGGTTATTTACACTATCATGGCTAAAAATATAAGTCACAGCACAACTTTGCATTATATTAAATTTACATTTTCTTTCTTGCACATCTTGCTTCCTTGAAATTAATGATTAATGTGCTTTTCTTTTGTGATTAGTTATCCATGTGCCTATGATTAATTGTTACACATTTCTCTGCTAGACCTGTAATCCTTCTCTCAAGGATTCAAACACCTACACCTTGGGGATTCTCTCCTCGAACACTTCTCTTTATGCTCCAGTGAAGACAGGTTTTCCTCATTAGGGCTAATGAACAAATGTCATCCTAGCATTTTTTTCCCACATCAACCTGGAATGTCCTATTTCTCTCTTCGATGGTGGATTTTCTCTTTCTTGTATCTCATGTCTTCTCTTACTTGGTATACTTTTTGTTTTCATGAAAGATACCCTTCAGTAGTCTCTCAAGAAAACATACAAGGGAAATACATTTTGTAGTGCAACCCCCAGATATTCAGATATATCTGCAACACCAAGTCAATCACTCTAATTAACTTTCTATGGAGTTAACTCTTCCTTCAGGAGATGACATGGAACTCACCTATTTCAGATGATTGAGGATATAAATTCAAATCACCCTGCTGTCAGTACTTCCCCCTCCACATTAAAAGATTCCTATGGCTACCAATTTATGAACTTTTCATGAGTTTTATCTCAAAAAAGCTATTTCTAGAGTCTTGAGTTCCTTAGATCACATTTCCTCAAACCCACTATTTCAGTCAATATTTGCTCATCTTTCTTCTAGCCTTCAAATATTGTTGCTGTGTCACTTTTCTTATTCTCTTGTCATGGAAGTTTTCTACCTTTTATTTGTATCCAATTAGTGTAGTGTCATTTTGTTCCAGGAAGTGAGGAGGTGTTCATGTATTTGGTCTGCTATTTTAAAATATGAGCTCTGAATTATCTTAAGACTCACAATTGTTTAATTAACTACTAGGCATTAGGATATAAGTGATTGTTTGAATAATATTTCCAGTACAGATCATTATTTGTGAACAAATTTATGGCACACTACATATTGCACATAGGGCAACAATGTGGTCTATTCTTAATTATTTTTTTCACAATTGGAATGAAGCTTTCTAACTGTACATATTATTTGTTTGATTAAGTCATACATGTTGTAAAAAATTTCCAGTTTCCAGAAATATATCTACATCAACTTTGCCATTTATCATGGAACTAATGGGAAATAATAGCACAATATTTCATTTTGTTGTATCAATGTAGGTGATGGGAACATCTTTGATTCAATCAATGCCTTATTTTAATGAGATTGCAGTTGTTCTGTAGCTTGAGGCTTCTAAACTGTCTTCAGATTCACAATAACTTGCTAGTTGATGATGCCAGCTACCTTTTATTACACTATTCAGAATAAATTATTGCTGAAAGAGTTGCTGTATTAATATAGAACACATTACCTAAAGCTTGGGTAATTTGGGCTCAGGAGTTCTTTGTCATCTTTACAGTCTAGTGTTGCATTCACTGAAATAACACATTAAATTTGTATGTTCTTAAGCACCTGGCTTAATTGAAACCCATGGCAATGATAGCAAAATAACTGACCTGAATAATAAATTAAAATCACAGTTCAGTGAAAGGTGTCAAATACTTGCTTATATGAATTCAAAGAAAAGGGACCCTTTGTTTGATTCAAAGTTGGGGGCAGAATTGGAAGTTATTTTTGAATATTGACGTGCCAATTGGTAGTGTGGCAGCCGGATTTTTTAAATTCAAATTAACATTGATGTACTATAATTATGCATCAAAGAAAAACATGAAAAAGCGAGATGTTTTTATTTCTTTATATGCAGCATCTATTCTGATTGAAAAATAAGGGACCACATAGACATATTTAAAGCATAAGAATTAGTGAAGATTGAACACATATAATCTAAAACACAAGGAGGCTGTAGATCTCTTAATGAGTTTTACAGCTGAAGTAAGAAGCAAAAAGCAAATGATTCGAGTAGCCTTATAAGATATCAGGAACTGCAAGTCTCTTATTAGAAAGAAGATCCTTTCCTGGCAAAGATTCCCTGGATGGCTCTGAACTTGTATTGAAAAAATTCCAAACGTCATCAGTACATAGAATAATTGGTAATACCATAACCTTCACATTTTTTCATTAAGCTCTCACTGGCTAATAATGTCAAATAGATGGACTATAATTTAACTGAAACACAGACACGTTTTTTTTTCCTCACCAAATTGAGATGTTTTTAAAGGTATTAATGTATACATGTTTTGTTTGCTTCTTTCAAATGGGAAGCCATTGTTTTTCTTATTACAAGAGGGTGGGAACAAATTTAATATTATGGCAAGTCCTGATATTATGTGTTGGAAAAGAAATCAACTTGAAAATCAATGGGAAGCAGATTTAGTAAATTGAGACTTTTGTATTACTCTTTTACTTTTAGTATTATCTACTGTAAAATATTATACTTGAAATTATAATCCTGTTGAGATAGTCATAAGACATTTTCATACTGTAGTCTGTATGTTTGTTTTTGAAAAACAAAACAGAATACATCAAAATGTTTTTATACCTTTTTAAAATCTAAAAGGTAAAATTAAAAGTGATAAAGTCTATAAAATAAGCCAGACAGTGGAATATGAAGTACATGACAGAAAATTACAATTACAACTTCAGATGCAAATAAAAGAAACTCAAGTGAAATCTGATGAAATCCTAAGATAAATTGTGGACACAATAAATAAAAGTCAAGATAAGTAAAGTATGCTTTTTCCTCCAATATGTAAAATAAAAATTCTGGCCCAGTGATCTCTAAGTTTTATTCTAGTATATTCTAGTATTGAAGGTAATTATGCATATTATAATTTCTTTAACCATTTAGGGTAAACCAAAGAAAGCTACTACTTACAAATTTAGTTTTAAATTGCAGTTTTATTTTTAGAAAATAATGTGCAAAGTGTAAAAACAAATACTCAACATTAGAAAATTTAATTACAAATAATATGTATTAAACACATACTCAACACTGAATCTGTTTGAAAGTTCTAAAGGACAATTAGGAAATCAGAAAAATACTTTAAAACTTACGTTTTAATAGATGGAGTAAGGTGAAAGTCATTGCATTTAGAGTTAGATAAATAAAGACATAAATCCCAATTCTGCAAGATTTTGGCTACATTGTTTAGAATTAATATGTTTACAACTGGCAGATATTCAATTGATCTACCTTAAGCAAGAATGCAGAAATAATGACCTATATATTTGAAAAATTTCAGGTATATTTGGCTTTAAGCACAGCCAGACCCCAGAAATGCAAAAAATATTTTTAGGAAGAATGAGCACGTAATCTATTATTAAGACATGTTTCAGAGTAAGAGGAGATTTTTATAATTAATTATAAAAACATTGAGTGTTGTACAATGGTGTAAAAGATCCAGGCAAGCGTGCATGGTCACTTATACATGGTCATTTAATGCTAGGTTTTTCCGTTTCTCTCCCTCTTTCTTCCTCTTTCTCTCTCTCTTCTCTCTCTTCTCTCTCTCTCTCTCTCTCTCTCTCTCTCTCTCTCTCTCTCTCTCTCTGTCTCTCTCTCTGTCTCTCTCACTATCTGAGTAGACTTGAGATGATGGACTTTAAAGAAAATTTGGCGTGTTAGGTAGGATTGCTACTAGCAATCACAGCTTAATAGCATTTTAATTTAGCAATCACTTAAGGAAGAGGACTTATCTCCCAATATCCATTTTTCAATCCCAGATAATACTTTGGTCTTCTTCATTAATATATATATTTCTAACAAATCTATGTTATCAATAATAAAGTAATGCTGCTTCTTCAGAGTAGATTCATGATTTTATTAACAAAATGAATAAAAGCTATATTCAATCTTTTTTGAAATCATGTGAAATAAGAGAAGAATAAGTTTCTCTGCAAAAAAGATACTGGAAGAAACATATATGCTACAATATTTCTTTACCTTAAATTTATTAAGTAAGCCCTCTTAAATCTCAATTCCTAGATGGAAGGTCAAAAAAAAAATTATCAATTACTGTGAGGTTTAAGTTACCTAGCACAAGGAAAAACATCCAAACTTATCTTTTGAGGAAAGCATAACCTGATTCCCCCAAAATGGCAAAGCTATTATGATAAAATAAATTAAAAAAAATTAATAGAGCTGTTTCTTTCACAAATACAAGTACAAATAAATCTTCATAAAATTTTATGATATAAATTCATCAACATATAAAAGGAATAATACATTAAAAACTGATTGGTGTTTATTCTTATAATGAGGGGTTGATTCAACGTTCGAAAATTCAACATAGCAATTCACCCTATTGAGAAATGACAGGAAAAAGATTTTAAGTCACCCTAATATGTACAGATACAAAAAATCTAATATCACTTCATATTAAAAATTATTTGTATATCAGAAATACAAAGTAATTCCTTAACTGAATAAGGAGACTCTATGAAAGACCAACAGGTCACATTATATTTATGGTGGAATAATAAATGCTTTCTCTCTAAATTTGGAAAAAAAGGTAAGAGTAATTATTTTTATAGATAATAGCTAGAGTTCCTACCTACTGCAATAAGGCAAGAAAAAAATAATTGCAGGTTGATTGAGAAAGAATATATAAATTTATCTCTATTTGAAAAAATCCTGCACTTTCAAATACAAGAACCAATCAATATAGTAGGAACACAAGATACAAGGTTATTATGCAAAACTAAATTATGTATGTATGTACACATATAATCAATAAATATTTTGAAGACAGGACAGAACAATAAATTCCATTTACAATGAAATTGAAAAACTATAAAATACCTGAAAATGTATTTTAAAAGTATACTCAAACTTCCTGTTGAGACTACTGACAGAAAATTAGAATAAATAGGGAGAAGCACTATTTTTAGATTTAGAAGATTTAATTTGCTACTTTTCCTCAAATTGACTTGAATAATTAATTTAATATAGATCATACCTTTTTATATCTATTGACACATTGATTCTAAAATTTAATGAAAGTGAAAAAGTCTCAGAATAGTCAATAAAATTTTAAAATGAATCAGTATTGAGCAACATATACTTGAGAACATCACTACTTACAATCAAGCTATAATATCCAAGGTAGTACAGTACGGGAATAAGAGTACAAAAAGAGATTAATACAACAGATCTAAGAGCACAGAAATAAAACCTCTACTAATTTAGTTATCTGATTCTTTTTTTTTTTTTTTTTTTTTGAGTTGGAGTCTCACTCTGTCACCCAGACTGGGAAT
>NW_007043454.1:0-7548 GCF_000164805.1 Carlito syrichta | reverse complement strand
GAGTGCAGTGGCCGCTCCCGGCCACCGCAGCCTCGACGTGCTGGGCTCCGGTGATCCTTCAATTCTTGACAGATGCACTCTGATAGCAAATAAAATTATTTTTCACGAAATGGTGTTGGGATACATGACTAAACATATAAGAACAGGTTTCCATTTTCTTTCTGCACATAATATTAATTTGAGATAAAGGGCAAGCTTAAATGCAAATGTTAAAATTATTAACTTTCTGGAAAGAAACATGAAAATATCTTTGCAACTGAAAAACAGCAAAAGATTTCTTAAGTAGAACATAGGATACAATAATAATAATGGGAAGTCTTGATACATTTAAAATTTATCAAAATTAGGATGTTTGATTATCCTAAACAATCATTATTGAAGTAAAAAAAGCAAGACAGTTTTGAAGAAAATATTTTTAAATAAATATGTGTATATTTGACAAATAATTTACATCTAAAATTTATTAAGCATAGCCAAATGTCAAAATGAAAATTCAGTATAAAAAATAAGAATATATGAATAGGCAATAAGCACATGAAAATTGATTTGCATGAGTTGTTGCAAGGGAAATTTTTAAAAATCAAAGTGAGATACATCTACTTACTGTAACGGTTAAAATTAAAAGACCTCCAATACCAAATGTTGGAAAATTTGTGAAATATTGGAATCCCTCAAGCCCTATTGGCATAAATGTGAACTGAAACTACTATTTAGGAAATGTATTTGACCGATTTTCACCAATTAAACCACACGTTCCAATAATTCTATTTTTATTTTTTTATTCTAGAGAAAATAAAACATTTGTCTATAAAAAGACCTTCATAAGAGTGTTCACAGGAATTTCATTCATAATAGCAACAAACTGTAAACAGCCTAAATGTTTATCTATAAGAAGATATGTTAAAAATTATTGTATATTTAAAGAAATACTCTTTGACAATAAAAAGAAAACCACTGGCACTCTAACATTAAAGGAGAACCTCACAGATTTCATGGTCTGTAACCATTATACATCATAAATACTGTATCATTCTATTTATGCAAATTTTGGAAGATACACTTTTTATTAATAGTGTATTAAGTAAAAGCAGTTGCCTATGGTGAGAGTATGTAGATTTGTCTAAGAAAGTCAAGAAGAAAATTTCTATATTTTTATAAGGGTATGATTTGCACAGGTCATCACATTGGCAAAGTGCATCACATTTCACATTGAAGATTTGTGCATTTCACACACCTTTAAATTTACTTCAAAATAAAGGAACATAAAAAATATTAAAATCTAGTTAATGAGTGCTTTTCACAGCAATATGAATGAATGATTTTGAAATTTTGTGCATGTGTGTGTGTGTGTATTTTAGACCTGAGTAAGTATTTGAATATGTTAGCAATTATGAGAGTCAAGTTTCATTTTGCTGGAAAAGGAAAGTATAAATATAATTATAAAAAGTGAAGGATAGACTTGAAGCATTTGTGTTCTGCATTGCAACCTAAGAACCCAGGCCTAGCTCACAGCGAGTGAGTGGTGGGAAGATATATATGTTTCCATTGTACAGCTATACTGTAAGGTCATGAGAAGTGGACCCCCGAGGACCCACATACCAATCAATAAACATTCTAATCTACAGACAGCTATTGAATCTTAGTATCCCCTAACATACCTCATTCAAATCTCTAATCTGCAAGGGTGTAACATAGTTCCCCACCTCCAACCCAGATCCCTAAATGAACTAGTCTAGAGGCTTTAACCAAGGGAGAACAGGGGATGGTGAAAAAAAAAAGTGAAAATGACTCCATTTCTCACTGAGCAACTGAAGTTAAGAAAAAAAGAAAAACTCATCACAAATGAAGGAAATCAAAGAAGAAACACAGGCACCACACAAACTTTAGAACTTAAACAATGAAGGTCACCCAGATTGACTGGTCTCAGACCACAAATATAGAGATGAAGGAGTGGTTGGAAAAGATGAACAAGAACCAGAAAAAGCAAGATGAAAACTTGAAAGAACTAATGGCTGAGATGCAAACTATAAAGAAAACAGTAAATGAAATAAATATTAAACTAACAAGGGTGGGAAGCAGAATTAACCAGGCAGAAGAAAGAACCTCAGAACTTGAAGATCAAAATCTGGAACTAACCCAATCTCTTAAACACATAGAAAGGAAGCTTAAAAAGATGGGACAAAGCCTTCAGGAGATGTGCCACTATATTAAGAGACTGAAACTAAGACTGATAGGTATCCCTGAAACAGTTAAAGAGAATGAGAGCAGTCTGGAACAAACATTCTAAGAGCTCATCAAAGAAAACTTCCCTCATCTCATCAGAGATGTGACAATGCTAACACAAGTGACAGAGAGAACCCCTGCAAGGCAGCAAATGAGAAGACTAACTCCTAGACACAGAGCAATTATCTTACAAAAAGTAGATATAAAGGAAAAAAATCTTAAAGGCAGTGAGACAGACAGGTTAGACTACCTACCAAGTAAGACTAATTAGAATAGCAGCAGACTTATTTACAGAAGCACAATAGGTTAGAAGAGATTGAAGTTCAATCTTCAAAATACTCAAAGATAAACAATTTCAACTAGGAATTTCCTATCCAGCTAAGCGAAGCTTCATCAATGATGGAGAATTAAAATCCTTTCCAGACATTCAATCCCTAAGAATGTATGCTGCTTCTAGACCAGCTCTTTAAGAGCTGCTTAAGATGGTATTAAACACAGAAGAAAGAAAAAAGAACAATGATGTTCCTCTCAAGAATGCAAGAAAACAACCCATAAAGCAAGCATCATGACTGCAAGATTGAAAACACACACATAAATCAACACAAAAATCAAAAGGGAACCAACAAACAAATAAACAAACAAACAACCACAAAGTCTTTAAGAACCTTATGGTAGGGATAAACTCTCACCTCTCAATAATCAACCTGAACATGAATAGACTAAATGCACCACTAAATGGAAAATGGGTTAAAAAAATGATGCAACAATATACTGTCTTCAGGAGACACACCTCACAGAAGGGACACTCACAGACTCAAAGTTAATGGATGGACAAATTTTCAAGTGAACAGAACACAAAATAAAGCAGGAGTTTCAATCTTAATATCAGAGGAAATAATCTTTAAGCTATCAAAAAATTTAAAAAGATACAGAAGGACACTATATAATGATAAAAGATTCAATTCAACAAGAATTATCCATACTAAACATATATGCACCCAACACAGGATCACCAGCACTTATAAAGCAGCTATTAAGTAAACTAATATATTGATTCTAATACTATCATAGCTGGGGATTTTAACCCCACTATCAACCCTAGATAGGTCATTGAGACAAAAAATCAACAAGGAGATCTGGAACCTCAACTTGACGCTTGACCAAATGGTCCTAATAGATATGTACAGAATGATCCACCCAACCACAGATTATACATTCTACACATAACCACATGGAATGTACTCCAATACTGACCGCATCCTTGGCCATAAATCAAGTACAAACAAATTTCATAAGATTGAAAAACTGTCAAGCACCTTCTCAGACCATAGTAGAATAAAAACAAATATCAACAACAACAAGAGTCCTCCAAAACCCACAAAAGCATAGACAATAAACAACATGATGCTAAACAAATCCTGGGTCAATATGGAAATCAAAGAAGAAATTAAAATATTCCTGGAAACAAATGAAAATGTAGAAACATCTTACTAAAACCTCTGAGATGCCATGAAAACAGTACTAAGAGGGAAATTTAAATCTCTACAAACACATATGAAAAAACTAGTAAGATCACAAGTTAGAAGCCTAACAATTCATGTAAGGGAGCTGGAAAAACAAGATGACCAAAACCCTAACTTCAGCACAAGAACTCAGATCACCAAAATAAAAGTGCAAATACAGGACATAGAAGACAAAAATTTCATAGAAAAAAATCAACAAAACAAAAACCTTGTTCTTTAAAAGGACAAACATGATTGATGAACTTTGCAGCAATCTGGATGAAATTAGAGTCTATAATACTCAGTGATTTATCACAGGAGCAAAGATCTGAGACCCACATGTACCACTCATAAGTAGACCCTGAGCTTTTATCATAAAACTATAAGAAACGGATTGACAGTAGTGGGACACTGCCAGGGAAGAAGTTACATAACATCAATAATGGTACCCATACTTTACCTGTACGATGACCACATATGTACCTAACCCTGAATTGTAACCCACATTTCAAAAATAAAGTTTAAAGAAAGTGAAGAAGACTAGCATATACTCCACGATATAAGATTGAAATGGGTAGTAACAGTATGCTTATTATTTTGTATAGATAGAGAGATAGAGATAATAGATGATGACAGATAGAAGGATAATAGACAGATGATAGATAACAGATATATGGAAACACATAAACACGCACAGACCCACACACACACTTTTTAAAACTCTACATCCTGGGAGTGACTAGAAGCATGAACACACACTTTGGATCCACATTTTGATCTCTAAATACCATCATCTACTGAAAAAAAAAATTATGTTTTTTGTTTACTTGTTTGTTTTTGATTTTTGAGGAAAAGATCATTCCAGGAATAGGACCAGGAAAGTATGAGGTGATTTTGCAACATCATTTTGCTCCAGAAAATAAGGAAGCACTAAAAAATGACAGGAGGAATGTATCCCAATGACAGAAAAACAAGTTTGAAGTAGGTCCTTCTGACCAAAACTGAGGATTTTGAGAATCAAAATAAAGAATTATTATAATATCCTTTAACTCCTTGGATTAAAAAAGTAATCCATCTGTTAATAATTATACTAAGCAAAAAAGAAACTTCCTTTTAGGGAAACTAATGATTAAATATAGGAGAAATGTGGGATTAGGAAAATCATCAATGTGTGCTAAAAATAATGTGTAAATTTCTGGCAAGGAGCAAAATGTTTATTTTACTCAAAATATTGCCTAAATTGTTACTTATTAATTACAAAGGAAAGCATGATCCATGTAATCACAACCAATATGGATCCTCTTTACATAATGTGTTGAGGACATATTATTAATTTTGTGATATTTCTGCCAAATGCATAATGTAAATCTGATAAGAGACATCCTGGCAAAGAAACAAACAAGCAATCAAATGTACGAGAAATAACTCTGTACTTTTGTCTTCAAATCTGCAAAAACCAAAAGAGACAAAGCTGGAGAAATGTTTCAGTTTAAATAAAACTGAAGATATATAAAAACTAAATGCACTGGGTGATTCTCAATTGGATTCTGGAGCTGAAAAAAATAAATATAAATGGCATTATATGGATTATTGAATTTGAGTATGGACTACAAATTGGATAACAATATCATGTTAATGTTAATTTTCCTGATTTAAAAAAATTTGTTGTGTTTATGCAAAAGAATATCAGTATCAGAAGAAACATTGAGATGTTTAATGATAAAAGGCAATATTTATGCTCAGATGGGTCATAAAATAATTTGCATATGTAAATATACACATATTTAGACATTTATAAAGGAGTGTAAAAGAAATAGGGACCAAAATGTAAATAACTGGTAAATATGAGTAGGGGGCACACGAAGGATTTATTGAACTCTTATTTCACCTTTTTGTGGTTTTGAAATTATATCAAAACCTTCTATAATAGAAATCTCTAAAATACAAAGAGAGTCTTGCTAAGATAACTAAGACAAGTGGTATAAACTACAATGTAGAATATTTTATTCATCTCCATTTAAACAAATTTCAAAGCTCTAGGTAAAATGGATAGTGTTCTGTAAGACCACAATTACTGGACCTAATGTTGACATAATAAAAATTCGAAGAAATCAGTTGTAGTACAAGAAATTGAGAAAGAGCTAAAGGAATTATTCTTAGGCAGCTAAGGCTTTCACGTACTGTCCTAGCAAAAATAGTTGGACCTATTTTCACTCTACAAAAAATTTTCTATTAGGATAATAAATTGCATGATCACCCTAGCTATTCTCCACAACAGCTATAGCCTGGGTGCTGCACAGTGGAATTCTGAAATTTTAATGAGTAGATAACTCTAATGGCTTAATAGATAATCAATTGTAGTGTCAAATGTGATTAGATATAGCATTTAAAATCAATGGGGTAAGGATGAATATTTTCCTAATGTTTATTCATCCAAAAAAGAATAAAATTTGAGCCATATGTCCCATTATATACCAGAAACAAATAATTAAATATAAAAATAATGCAAATAGTAAAGCAAATATTTAAAAATAATGCAGAAAGAACAAATTATTTAATATAAAAACAAGAAACTCTTTGAAATTATATTTAAATTTCACAAAGAAATAAGAAAATAAGATTGATAAACTTAATATTGTAAAAATTTTAAAAACTTACATGCCAATATTTCAAAGGTAAAAATAAACAAACAAAAAGAACAAATTTTGTTACTTGTCATAAAGCATATCATTATTTGTATATAACTAACTACAAAAAAACTAGTTGAAAATATGAACAAAAGAGACACTTCACAGCAAGTAGTTCCCATTTATTTTCAAAGATATTTAAATTTGCTTATGAAAGACCTGCAATTGAAACAAGACTAAACTATACATTTTAGCACATTGGTGTGGCAAAAAAAATAATAATAATATTATCAACAAACTTTATTAGTAAGGTATGGGAGAAAGGGAATTCAGATATTTTAGGTAGGAGCTTGAAACATCTTTTTCTGCAAATTCTTTCCCATTCTATCTTTTCTACAGGAGATTTCAAGAGCAATCCCATCAAATGTCCTGCTCTTCTAACGTCATCTTGGTGTCTGCGTCTCATGGAATCAACCTGAAATACATGATTTACTATGAAATGATATGTGCACTTGGCCATTCAGGGACTTTTTTAGAAATATAATAAATATTTGAAAACACCTCAAATGTGATAATTAAGGAATTGACTAAATAAATAATAATACATCCGTATAATTTAGTATATGTACTTTAACACTAGGAAAGTTTTTCATACACTTATGTAAACTATTTCCACAATATGAATGTATTCATATATTCATAATCTGCATGTATGAATATATGTGTATATAGTAAGGTATAAATGCCCTAAACAAAATACTCTCTTTGGTGTATAAAAGGATTATTTCTCCTTAAACAAGCACTGGTAAGATACACAAGCAATTATGAAGAGTATTTAGTTTTGAGAAGTAGCAGAAGTAAAAGTTGGGGACAGAGATGGAAAAAATAATTTCTACTCTTTACAGTTTATACGATTTTGAGTTTTTCGATATGGTTTTTCAAAGCAATACTCATCTGTCTATCTATCTATCATCTATCTAATCATTTGTCTCATTTGTCATTTATTTATCTCTCTGCTAAAAGACTCCCCTCAGCATCTGCCATCAAAAATACACCTTATGAGCCGGGCTCGGTGGCTCAGCCTGTAATCCTGCGCCTTTGGGAGGCTGAGGTGAGTGGATTGCCTGAGCCCGCGGGTTCGAGACCCGCCTGGGCAACGAGACCTCATCTCTACATAAATCAAAAATCAGCCGGGC
>NW_007043453.1:0-565 GCF_000164805.1 Carlito syrichta | reverse complement strand
TGTGTGTGTGTGTGTGTGTGTGTGTGTGTGTGTGTGTGTACATGCACATGGGCACCTGTGAACATACGCTCTAAAATCTAAATACACTGTACATTTGGGAAATGAGATATTCAAGATAATTAACCAAGCTGCATTTACTTTCATTAAGAACCAACAATTTGATTCAAACTTTATTTTGTATAGATATCTTTCTAAAATTATTTTATATATGCTTCCTTTTTAAAGGTTAAATACCTTCAGATCATTTCAACATTTTTTTATGTCTATTAAGAATCTATGTCTATTAATGATCTAAGTGATCTATGACTTCTTAGGTAATAAATGACTTTTATACAAGGCCAACCCTCAATGACCTTGTGTAAGAATTTCAAACAAGGATGTTTCAGGGGAGTATAATTTGTATTCCTCCCTGCCAAAGAGTTCCAGAGCCCTGTGCTTTTGAAGTTTTCCCAGCCACCTAATAAAATTGAATCCCCATCCTTTCATGTCAACTTTCACGTTGCACTGCTGTAAGTGCATCTTCCTGAAGTAATACCTCTGTCTCTTAACTATCTACAAGTTTGAA
>NW_007043452.1:28816-29789 GCF_000164805.1 Carlito syrichta | reverse complement strand
CATGTCTCCCAGCCCAGTGCCAGGGTGGGGCCGCATCTTCAAAGCACCAGGCGGAGGCCGGCCACGCAGAGACACCTCCCAGGCTGGCCACCCCACGTGGCAGGGTTTGGGGCTGGGGCTGGTTGTGGTACTGTTGTGGGAGGGGCGCCTCCGCCCACCCCCTGTGGCGGCAGACAGAGACACCGGGTCCCTGGGAAGGGCCGGGATGGTGGCCAGGGTGCCCCGGGGAAGGCGGGAGGCCCAGGGACTTGGCTGGGGCTTGGCGGGCCCTTCCCTGGGCGCTGCCTCCCCATGTGGGGTGAGGTGGTGGCCCTGGCTGCTGGGAGGAGAGGAGGCGCCTTCAGAGCCCATCGGCCCTAGGAGGACCTCGGGCGGGCCTTGGCCCCAGCCCCAACCTCATCGTCCACGCCTCCCGGCAGGGCTCGGGCCCCTCCTGGGGGCTTCACGGGCCTCCCAGGGGCTTCACGGGCCTCCCAGGGGCTTCACGGGCCTCCCAGGCTCCGGCCCGGGCGTGGCCCTCTGGGCTCCAGCCAGGAGCTCCCGGGCGCTGCGGCGGGGCCCCCGGGGCCTCGGTGGCTCCAGCCTGACCCGGGCCGGCAGGGACAGGAGGGGCATTTTCTTCTCCCTGAGCATCAGGGGAGCCCCCCGCGGCCTCCTCAAGGGGCGGGCTGCCTTGGCAGCAGCTTCGTGGGCGGGGCTGGCCTGGGCAGCATCTTGGCCGGCAGAGCCTGCCCGGACGGCGCCAGTCTCCCCTCTGCCCTCTCCCCGCGGGCGGCTCCCTGGGCTGGCCAGGGCTCACTCCCGGTCGGGGAGGCCTCCTCCGCCTCCGTCTCCCCGACGAGCCGGAGCAGCCCCGGGAAGCCAGGCGGCCTCCTCTCCAGCCGCAGCCTCCCCAGTCTGCCTTGGAGCGAGGCCGGGCGGCCGGGCCAGCACCTGCTGAACTCGTAGCGCTTGGGCCAGGGCGGCGGGGCGG
>NW_007043452.1:6605-27307 GCF_000164805.1 Carlito syrichta | reverse complement strand
TGGCAGCGGGACCTGCGTGGTAAGGGCTTGATGTGGCAAGGCTCGGCGCTCCGGGAGCAACAGGCCCACCGGTTGGCCCTCCACTTGCAAAATGGCCCAGTGGAGATGTTGGGAGAGAAGGGGGTGGGAGCTGGGAGAGAGAAAGCTCAAGGTTGGAGTGGGAGATGGAAACTGGGAGTTAAATGTCAGTCAGATACTGGGACTCCAGACTAGGCCCCCAGTGTCACTCTGTATTAACAGGCCTACCTCATCCCTGAGCTCACACAATAGGTAGAGTTTGCTTCTCCTGACTGAAAACCTCATCACTGCTCTAGAGCTGCAAAGCCACTGTCACCACCTAGGAGGCCATCTCATTAGGATGGGCCTGGGAATCAAAGGTGGCTTCCCCTCGCAGCTGGGTGGCTTTGCACAAAGCACTGACCATCTCTGTTGTCTGGTAATTGGTGACATCATCACACTTCTCGCAGGATGGTGGGGGACGGGGCGGGGGTCAGGGAGCTATACCTTTCACTAGCCACACAGCAAATGACCACAAGGGCACTGGAGCAGAAGACGGTGGTGAGGTCAAAAATGGCTCCAAAACCCAATTCAGTGGTCCCAAGTCTGAGCCCTGAGAGCAAAAAAAAAGGGGGGGATGGGGAAGGGGAGGTTGGCATGAGCGGTAACCTCAGAACAGCTCTTCTGAGGAACACAAGGATTGGCTGAGGTGACAATGTGGTTTTCTATTTCTGCTGGCTTTGGGGTGCTCTGTCCATCTGTGTCATGTCTGCCCGGCTGCCCATGTGACCAGAGCTTCAGGAACTTCCCAACCTGCATAGTGCAGGTGAGGGGCTTCTCATGGATGGACCCTTGCAGTAGACTGGTTTTTCAAACGTCCCTAATTCCCCACCGCTCCCTGCATCAGCACCCTTTGCTATTATGACTTCAGAACTCCTGCCGTCGCAAGGTACTCTGTCGCCCGCCTCCAAAATCTATGCCAGTCTAGAGACTTACTTTGGAAAATAGAATGTAGGAGAAGTGATGGCCAGGGGTCGCATTTTCCTGTTACTTCACATGTTTGGGGTTTAAAAAAATAATTTTAAAAAGAATTATATGGATTGGAGTGCACACTTTCCCTGGTCAGGAACTATGGTTATCTGAAGGTACGTAACGCCAATCCAGTGAGGATTTGAGCCAGACCATAGATAACTTGGCTGTATCTGCAGTTAGTATTGCTTTAGTCAGGATCCAGTTCTCAGTGTCTTGAAGGTAGCCCTTGTGTTACAGGCTGCTTCCTCAAGTTGCTAGAGTCAAGCAGGACTTGGGGGTCTAAATACAAAACAGACTGACTTTCTATTCCTCCCTCTCTCCTTCTTCTTCTCCTCCCTTCCCCTCCTCCTCCCCATCCTCTTCCTCCTTCTTCTTATTCTTCTCTCTCTCTCTCTCCCTCTCTATTTCTGTGTCTCTCCAGCCTGCCATATTACCTCTGTCACCATGAATTCAGAATAAAAAGACCCATTGGGAGAATCTGTAGATGGAAGGAACTCAAAGATTTCAACCTGTCTATCCAATTCTCACAGTCATTAACAGTCTTTATCTTGGCAATTTTTCCGCCTATGGCTGGGCCAATCCTCTGTCTTCCAGCTCCGCTCTTTCCAGGGAGGACAGTAGCCATTGTGCCTGTCTCTCTGGAACTTGGTCAGTTTAGACTTCATTACATACTGAACTCCCATATGTCCTTTAAACATATATGACTTTGGGGAATATCTGATTTTTTTTATAGTTGTTACAGTAAAACTAGTGGTCTGTCATGTCCCTCATCCTAAGCAGAAGCCAAAACAACCCTACTTTAGACCCATAAAGAAGGTACTTGTTGCTCTAGAGACATTTTAAGTGATTTCTCTTTTCATGCTAGAAGCTACTTAAGGGAGGGATATTCAGAGCAGGTGACTTTTTTGATATGAGAGGGAAAGTGACCGACTTTCTCTCTATCCTTCCCTCCCTTCCTCTCCCCTTCTTCTTCTCCTTCCTCTCCCCCTCCTCCTCCCCATCCCCCTGATTTCTAATTTACCTGAGGGCCATTTCTAAGGATACTGACCACGCAGGCTTCCTTTTGTTCCCAGGTTCTGCAAGTATCAAGCAGATAAAATTAAGTGCCAGATTTCTTAATGGGAAACATGTGCAGCCCTGGTCCTTAGCTATTGTTCTGGGATTCATATTGGGTTATCACCTATTTGAGTGGTAAGTCTTCCTCCCATCACCCCATCCCACCCCCTCTATTAGCAATTATAATCTGTATTTCCTTTCGTGTAGAATGCCAGAACAACAGGATACTGAGCAGCCACACTTGAGGACCCAATGTTGGGTCCCCTACCGGGTGCAATTAATAAATGACTACTTTCTTCTAAGACACAAAGGATTTTTGTATCGATGTTTATTATCCTAACTCTCTCCAATTTGTATCCATCTCTCCTGAAGATACCACATGATGATAGACCAGCAACACTGGACATATTCATGCTCACAGAAACTGAAATGAGCTAAATCAGTTAATAAAATCAAATTGCTAGCAAAATAATAGTATCAACCAGCTTACTCCATTTGTTTAAAGCTTCTACCTTAGTTGCCTGCCTGATCTAAGAATCACTTCTCAGTGCCTACCTGTGATGACAGTAATGTTCCCATGACCACAGACTCCCAGCTTTGTCCTCTTTGGGCAGGTCGTGCTGACCGTTTCCTACTGACTGTTACAAAACTCCTTAACCATAAGTTCCATTTAATTGTATGCTTTGTTAACTGAAATCAAATGCTGCACTTTCCAAAACCCCATTGTTACATTTTCATATTTTGTTCTTATTTTTTTCAATGATTTAACCAAAGTAACTCCATTATGCAATGATTCTTCTACCTCGTCGCTATGTAACTACCTTAAACTATATCTTGATGGCAGAACTCAAGGAACTTTGTGGGCACTGACTATACCTAGGACATGAAATTAATCAAAGCTCCCTAACAATCAAAATTTCCCTTTTTGGTTGCCAAGTTGTTAGTTAATAGTTGCTATGGTCACTAAGTTGCTATGTAGCCAATACTGCAAATTTTACCTATAAAAGCTTGTCACAAACTGCACCAATTTGTCAACAGGTATTTTTCCTGGAGTTTGCCTGCTCTTGACCCGCGTTTTAATAAACTCATAATTAATTAAACTCAGCTTGTTCGCATGACTTCTCGCTTACTCAGTCATAACAAAACATTTAGTGTTCCATGCTGGGATCATTTAGGGGAATATTCAGGGACGTTATCACAGCTTACATGGTGACACTTGGGGAAAAGCAACTGAAGCAGCTTATAGAATAAGGGACATAGTGGATATTGATGCAATAACAGATGTGAATAGATGGTAGTAACTAGTAGAGTAGTATGGACGCTCACAGGTTACACATGGTAAATAATACCTACAAGCGCCTAGAAACTGGGACTTCACCATCCCTGCCCCCAGAAGGAAATGCCTGTGGCTTTCCCCTTGCAGGAAGGGGGAGGTGGTGGCTCTTTGGACTACTAAGGACGGGCTGAGCAAGGCAAAGCTATTCCTCCAGACTCCACAGGGTGCAAAGAAGAAGAACTCCAACACTGTCCTCCCCTGTCTTGAGAGGCACCTTAGATATTCAAAAATTTTCCATTTTCATGAAGTTCAATCCTCTCTGCTCATGGGCATACCTGAGGATAAGAACTCTCTCAACACTCTTGGCTCAGGGGCAGAGATCCTTTGCTCAGGGGACAGAACTGGGTCTGGGTTTGTTTCTGAGTCTTTTTGGTGACAGCATAGATGTCAGAGAGGTTTTGGAGAATACACAAATAACTACTATCTACATGCCTCCTCAGGAAGCCAGAATCGTGTACGATGTATGAGGATGCTAGAGGTCTACTCGCTGGAGTTCTTGTAGTTCTCTGACCACGGCCCCTTGGACTAAGACTTTTGAAAACTTGCTAAACAAAAAGGAAAGTTACAGCCTCCTGGGACTGGGACTGCTCTGAGTACACTTTTTGAATAACCTAGTTCCTGAGAGAATTAAATCAGATAGAATAGGGTGGTTTACATGAGAAAAGTTGGCAGTCTGGTTAAAGATTTGATAAAAACAATTAGCTAGATAATAAGATCTCATTCAATTATAGGGAAACACAAACAGATACAGACGTCACAAATAAAATATGACTTAACAGGAGCCATCTAGGATTCGAGGAGATACTTGTCCCATAGATTTGCACGTTGGAATTCAAGAGACTCCTTCTGATAGAAGAGTTGTCTCATTCCATTGCAAAGAGGAAGGTTATTAGGTGGTTGTTTGCGGGATAAACAGTCCCTAATGTACCAGGTGAAATGATACTTAGGACCATCTGGATCTATTGTATTTCTATAACAAGGCCAGGAAAATGTACTCTTGCTTCCAATGGTAATAGGTGCACAGTTGCATTGCTGGCAAAATAGATATGATTGCAAATATTTTGATCTGTGAAGGGGCCTTTAGTTATGGTACACTGAAAGCACAGATTGCCCTTTTTGAAATATTTGTGCTAATAACATTTTACCCATGTAAACTTCATCTAGTGAAGGCTAAGCAATTTTTAAATTTTACTCTTTCCTTTTTCTAAGATGAAAGAACAAGTCCTTTGTGAGTTTTCAAGGACTATTCTCAAAGAAATCTCAAAGGTAGTGTGAGATGAAAAAGATATCATTTAGAGTTTAATTACAGGAAGACAAAATGTCAAAAGTTCTCAGGAGGTTTGAATATGTGGTTAAATAGAATCATGTGTCAGTGAGAAACACTTCTTGGTTACTTAATTAACCCAGGTGACAAGAAAAGATTTTAAAGGAAACATAGAAGATAATATGATTATAACATACCTTAGCTCTTCGCTGAATGTGGTGGCTCACACCTGTAATCCCACCACTTTGGGAGGCTGAGGTGAGAGGATTGCCTGAGCCCAGGGGTTTGAGACCAGCCTGGACAACTTGACGAGACTTGTCTCTACAATAAATCAAAAAATTAGCCGGTTATATTACTTGGAAAACTGAGGTGGAAGGATCATCTGAGCCCAGCAGATCAAAGCTGCAGTGGGCATGAGCATGCCACTGCACTCCAGCTTGGGCAACAGAGTGAGACTCCTACTCAAAAATAAAAATAAAAAATAAAATACCTTAGCTCTTTATTTTATTTTATTTTTTTGAGTTGAAGTCTCACTCCATCATCCAGGTTAGAGTGCAGTGGCACACTAATGGCCACTGCAGTGTCAGCCTGCTGGGCTCAGGCAATCCTTCCCCCTCAGTCTTCCAAGTAGCCGGAACTACAGGCGTGCACCACCATGTCTGGCTAATTTTTATTTACTGTAGAGATGAGGTCTCGCCAAGCTGCCCAGCCTGTTCTTGAACCTATGGGCTCAGTCAATCCTCGCACCTCAGCCTCCCAAAGTGCTTGGATTACAGGCTTGAGCCACCGTGCCTGGCCCCTTAGCTCTTTAAAAGTTGAAGATTTGGTTCTTTCAAATAAATAAGGACATGATTGTTATGGACTACATGTTTGTGTCGCCCCAAAAATTCATATATTGAAACGCTAACCCTTAATAGGCTGGTGTTAAAGGGAAGAGTGAATTACTTTTCTTTGGGAAGTAATTAGGTTTAGATAAGGTCAAGACAGTGGGGACCCGATAACTAGCTTAGTGTCCTTACAAAAAGAGAAAGAGACTAGAACTCACTTGCTCAGCAACGTGAAGATACAATTGCCCGCGGCCCGCGTGGCTGCCTTAAGGGTCCTGAGAGAGAGCGGAGAGATTATGAAAGACACAGACGCAAAGACATAAAGAAAAGCTGGGGCCAGGTAGGATACTTTCCTCCATGGCGGAGAAGTGGCCCCAAACTAGCTCAGCATGTTTTTTTAATAATCAAGCACAAGGTCTGTGAGGGAGCCACAACGGAATTATGTTGCTAGCCAAAGGCGAGCTGTCCCGCAGTTATCTTGTTGTAGCTAAGACCTTATCTGTGCTATGTGCACCCGGATGTGTGGGCATCTGAGACACTGTTTAGTGTAGCAGGCTGCATCTCTCACAGCCTGCCTTTGGCTAGGTTGCAGAGCTTCCAAGTGAGACCCTGCCTACGAGCTTGGGGCCACTAAGCGAGACCTTGCCTTCACTTGGTGCCTTTTACTCAAGGCATGCTCAGTGACAGTGCTCATCTGCTCCCCACATCACATCGGCTCCTGACAACAATGAGAAGATCAGACACTAGCTTGGCCAGTGTCTTGATCTTGGACTTCACAGCCTTCAGTGCTGTGAGATATTTTTAAGCCATCTAGTCTATGATGTTTTATAATAGCAGTCTGAACTGACTAAGACAATGATAAAGTCAACAGAAAGCATGGGAAAGTATTCTGATAAAACACAAACTATGCCTTCTAAAGCAATTACTCAGAAGATAAAGAAAAATCTTGTACAACCTACTATTAAGAGCAACCAATCATCCCAGAAAATTATGGTCACTGTAACTGAGAGTTTTGCCTCTGATGCTAAGGGTGTTTTAAAAAAATATATTATAAAGAAACCCATTACATTTCACCCGGCTTTGCCCGTAAGCAGGAACATTCCTTTTCATGAACCTTCCAGTACTTTCTGTGTCCATTCAGATTTTTCCTGTGTATTTTTCTTATCTCATTTTTGAACTACCATTCATTTTACTTTAGGATACAAGTGCTCTCTTTTTCTTTGACAAAAACATTTTGCATATCTTACATACAAAGTTGTTTGTATTTTCCATTATTGCATTTAGTAGTTGCGTACACATGTATATATTATAATTTCTAAACATTAGCAAATTTTATTTTACAGAGAAAACTAGGAAGTAGATCAGTTTGAACTATCTGTCATGCCAGTATTTTTGTAGCGGACTAGCAAGGATTGTGAATACACATCTGACAATTTTTTACTGATATATACTTCTTTACAATACAGTTTCTTAGTGTGCCAAAAAAGAATATGTTTATCAACAGACCCAAATATATTTAGCCTTTCTGTACCATATAAAAATAAGAAGGGAAAAAGTGCATAAACCTAGATGTATTTATAGTCGTTAACATTTCAGTACTTTTAACTTAGAAATGATCTCATTAATTTAGCATAGTTTAAGTTTATCAGTTATTCCCCAAAATTGGAAAATATTTTTAATTAGACATAAAACAAAACAGAATTATAATAGAAATAAAGGTTGTCAGAATAATAATTTGATTTGATTAAACTCAAATTTATATTGTATGCAATTTTAATACTTAATAAATATAATATTAAGTTATTTGACTAGTAAGCCTCTATAAGCTTAGAAAGAACATACCCAGGTAAAATTAATAGGTATGTTTGTATTATGCTTAATGCTGATAACACACAGACGTTGCTGTTTTTATTAAACCACCTATGTATTTATAGGGTCTCTCTCTGTTGCCCAGGCTGGAGTGAAGTAGCATGATCATAGCTCACTGCAGCCTCAAATTCTTGGGCTCAAGCAATTCTCCCACCTTATCCTCCCGAGTAGCTGGGACTACAGGCACAGGCCACCATGTCCAGCTATAATTATTTAATGTCTTTTGTAGAGATAGAGGTCTTTCTGTGTTGCCCAGGCTGGTCTCAAACTCCTGGCCTCCAGCTATCCCCCTATCTCGACCTCCCACGTGGCTGGGATTACAGGCATAAGCCACTACTCCTGGCCTTAAACCAACAATATTAAACTATTCTTAAATTGTGAGAAATTGAATTCTTTAAACATTTGGATTAGTTTCTAAAATCTTGGTAGTTTTCGTTGTATTTATTTTATATAAGTGCTTACATGTCTCAAAGCCACCTAGAATGGAGCTCTTTTAAGGCTTTTATAAGTTAATTTGGCAATACTATCTTGTAGTCAGGAAGACATCACCTACACAGAACATACATATATACAACATACATGTCTACATAAACATACAGTCACAGAGATCTTATGGCCTTCATTCTAAATCTTTACCCACGGGTCAGGCATAAACACAGAAACGCAAAACTTACTGTTTCTTTTTTTTTTTAATTGGCTCTCGTCTTTGACCCACATTCATATTTTGAGCAGAACTGTGTTTCTGGTAGATAGGACAAGTTGAGGCTACCTGCTCAGAAAGAAGGCTGAAGCATGCCACCATCTTTTTTAATTTAAAAAGAAAAAAAATCTTTTAAAGGGCCAGGAAATAGTCCTGCTATTTTAATTTCTTATACTCTCTGGGTCTGAACCCTAAGGGCCACTCCCTTCCCAATTTCTGAGTTCCAAGAGTTGAGGGACCCATCATCACCTTTTTTGTCAGTCTCCAGGTTCAGAGAAGCAAGGGAAACAGCCTATCGAATCTCTGGGTTCAGAGAGCCAAGGAAACTGCCCTCAGTCTCCTGGGTTGGAGAGCCAAGGGAACCTCCTCACGTAGTCTCAGGGGTCCGAGAGCCAAGAGAACCACCATTCTGTCTCTGGGTTGGAAAGTGGAGGGAGCCCTCTTGTGCAATTTCCAGATACCAGGTAACCGATGAAACTCCCATGAAATTCCCAGGTTAGGGGAGCCTAGGAAAAACAGAAGCGGCCTCACAGAAGTTATAAAGCAAAGTTCCTTTATCAGAAAGCATAAAACTCCTTACTACCATGTTACAAGGAACAAGCATCTGTCTAGTCACTGAATTAGATGAGGACATGTGACTCACCACCGTGGATCTCAATTTTCCCCAGTCAGGAAAGGGCACGAAGGATCTGAGAAGCTGATGTGAACATCCAGATGAAGACAGGGGTGGCCAGCATGCCATCAGAGATGCAGCATCATTAACAATACATGAAAACAAATCCCTTGGGGTATATACCCACAAGTGGGATTGCTGGGTCATATGGTTGTTCTATTTTTAATTTTTTGAGGAACTTCCATACTGTCATCCACAATGGCTAAACAAATTTACATTGTCATCAGCAGTGTACATGGATTCCCTTTTCTCCACTGTTGAACACATGTTATCTGTTGTTTTTTGGTAACAGTCATCCTAATAGGTGCAGGTGATATACCTCACTGGGGTTTTGGTTTGCATTTCCCTGGTGACTAGTGAGGTTGAGCACCTTTTCATGTACCTCTTGGCCATTTGCATATCTTCCTTTTTTTTTAACTTTGAGTTAGAGGATCTCACTCTGTCACTCAAATTGGAGTGTAGTGGCACGATCATGGCTCACTGCAGCCTCAAACTCCTGGGCTCAGGTAATCCTTTCGCCTCAGCCTCCCAAAAGCTGGGACTACAGGCATGTGCCACCACACCTGGCTAATTTTTTTATTTTTTATACAGATGAGGTCTCACTATGCTGCCCAGGCTAATCTCGAACTCTGGGTTCAAGTAATCCTCCTGCCTTGGCCTCCCAAAATGTTGGGATTACAGGTATGAGCCACTGCACTCAGCCTTGTATGACTTCTTTGGGAAAAAATGTCTATTCAGGTCCTTTGTTCATTTTTGAATTGGGTTATTTGTTTTTTGCTTTTGAATTGTATGAATTCCTTACATATTTTGTATATTAACCCCTTTAACTGATATTCAGCTTACAAATGTTTTCTCCCATTCTGTAGGCTGCCTTTTCATCGTGTTGATTATTTCCTTTGCTGTGCAGAAGCTTTTTAGTTTGAGTTAGTTTCTGTTATTTATTTTTGTGGGGTTTTTTGCCTGAGCTGTTGGTGTCATATAAAAAAAATCATTGCTGGGACCAATTTCAAGATTTCCCCCTATGCTTTATTTTAGGAGTTTTATGGTATCAGGTCTGATGTTTGTCTTTAATCCATTTTGAATTGATTTTTGTGTATGGTATAAGAGAAGGGTCTACTTTTTTTTGCATGTGAATATCCAGTTTCCCATACAATGTATGTAGAGCCTGTCCTTTTGTTATCGAACCAAACTAGGGTCCACTTTCCTAGTGTGGTAAAACCAAATATCCACACCGAGATCTGCAGCAGGAGAAAGGAAGATGTTTATTTGCAAGGCACCAAAGCGAGGATGTGGGAGAGAGGAGGAGAGAAAAGCCAGGGGGTGGTTCTTAGTCTGAGGTTTGTTGTAGAAACAAACTGGCATCTGCTCACCTAATGCACTAAGACTAAATATCCACACTGAGGTTTTGCAGTGGGAGAAAGGAGGGTATTTATCTGCAGCGCTCCAAGCAAGGAGAATCAGGTAGCTAATGCTTCATGCCTGACCTCTCTGATGGCTTGCTGGTAAGAGTTTTTAAAGGCAAAGGTAAATTTCAGGAAAGCAGAAGTTACAGGCAAAATCATAAATCAATACATGGAGGTTACACATTGGTTTTGGCCCAAAAGGGTGCGATACCTTGAAGTGAGGAGGGGTCTTACAGGCCATCTGTACATTCCAAGATTTTCTGAGTTGCAACTGCTTAAGGAGGAGAAGCTTTGTTTGAAAATGTGGGGTCAACAGAAAAGAATGTTTGCTCTGGCTTGGCGTGACCTTCTTCGGGTCCCTCAGGAAGACATTTAGAGCAAGGAATGGTGGTTAGAGTCAGTCCTCTGCTGTCCCTTATCTGAGGTCTTCGTGCCAGTGGATCTGGTTGGTGGGCGTCCATGTCAGGGTCCAGGTTTCTGAAAGACAACTCAGAGACATATGTTAAGATGTTGTCTTTAGTTTCTGGAGTAGACCCAAACATCCCATGACTCTGCCTCCTTGGCGATTGTTTTAAGCTACCATCACCTTCCTGCTTATCAAGTTGCTTATTTATTTCTCAGGGTACACAACAGGATCTTTCTTTGGACAGACTTTGTTACCTTGGTAAGGAGTGGCATCCCATGAAATACTTGATTAGAAATCTCTCCCTTACTTTAGGTTTTTTGTTTTGTTTTGTTTTGTTTTTTGTTTTTTGGTTTGTTTGCTGTGTTTTTCGAGTTGGGTGCCTGCACTTTCCCTTGAAGGAACTTAAAATTTTCCTTTATTTGAATGCTTGAGGATGCCCACAGGCCCCTAAGAGAGGGTCCCTGCTTCATCTTAATTCCCCCGTCACTCCTCAGTCCTTAGAGCTACAGGGACACAGATCGCTCTGGCTACTTCCTGCTGAATTGGGATGGAGATTCGAGACTAGGCTATGAGGAGAGAGTGTTTCCAGCATGGAGTCTGAGATATTCAGGAGTCCCAGGCGTGGCATCCCGGTGCAGAATTACCATTATACTAGTTGCTTTAGCCACTGCTTTTTTACATTTTAATGCATATTCGGTCACAATATAAAGCATAAGCAAAATTAGCAAGGTGGTATGCCTAACTTTAGCAATGCAGAAAGCATTGAACTGTATTCCATGAGGAATCTAAGAAAATAAAGAAGAAAACCAGTCCTTGCGGTCAGTCAGGGAGACCTGTTGTGACCAAGTGGATTGCTCTCTCATTTTTCCTAATGAGTTTCTATGTCTGCAGATTCATTTATATAAGTACAGTATGTGGTATCTGCAGCCATATATATTCTTCTCTGCTCAGCTACGATGTAATCTCAAGTTATTTTATTATCTAAGACAATCTGTGCCAATGAATTAATTCCTCTCTGCGGTTGGACTCGGTGGTTCAGCCTGTAATCCCAGCACTTTGGGAGGCCAAGGCGAGTGGATTACCTGAGCCCGCGGGTTCAAGACCCACCTGGGCAACTTGGCGAGACCTCATCTCTACAATAAAACAAAAAAATTAGCTGGGCGTGGTAGCGCACACCTGTAGTTCCAGCTACTTGGAAGGCTGAGGCGGATCACCTGAGCCCAACTGATCGAGGCTGTGGTGGCCGGAAGCATGCCACTGCACTCCAGTCTGGGCGACAGAGTGAGACTCCAACTCAAAAAAAAAAAAAAATTCCTCTCTGCTGCAGTTTCCTTAGCAAGAATTACCGGCCGGGCATGGTGGCTTACACCTGTAATCCCAACACTTTGGGAGGCCAAGGTGGGAGGATTGATTGAGCCGAGGAGTTCGAGACCAGCCTGGGCAGCATAATAAGACCTTGTCTCTACAAAACAAAAAAAATTTAAAAATTAGCCAGGCGTGATGGTGCACACCTGTAGTCTCAGCTACTGGGGAGGCCAAGATGAGAGGATCAATTTGAGTTCAGGAGGTCGGGACTGTAGTGAGCCCGGATCATACCACTCCATTCCAGCCTGGGTGACAGAGTGAGAACCCATCTCAAAAAACACAGCAAAAAAAACAAATAAAAATTCCTAAAGCAAGGAAGAGATTTCTAATCATGTGTTCATGGGATGCTACTCCTTACCAAGACAACAAAGTTCGTCCAAAGAAGATCCAGCTCTGTCTTCTTGGTACCTGGGCAAATAAGAATTTGTGAACCCCCAGGGTGAGTGTGTGAATCGTTTAGTTCCTAAGAAGTTAGTTGGATACTTGGTTCCAGCAATTTTGTGTATAGAATATGAGACAACTGAGCAACCTGATGGGCAAATTCCTCCTATAAGCCAGCTGTCAATGTATTCATAAGCCTTATCTCCCATACACAAATAGGTATCCTTAAAGCACACAGAGGACCCCAGAATGATTGTATCAACTAAGCTTAGTTTCTCATGGCAAGGCTTTTTGAATTGGATTAAACCAAGGATCCACAATTGGTAGGTCTATTTCTGAGCAATGCTTTGTAGTGAGGAGTTGCTGAATTGGATACAACCTAAGATAAGAGCTCAGAGGTATTCCTGAATAAGCTTCTAAGGGATGGCAGTAACAGGAGTAAATACCAATATTCCTGTCAACGTCACAGTAAACTAAATAGAGGAAAAGCATGTAATTCTTTCCTCGACAAAGTTGATCAAAGTAGCTCCAAGAAGTGGGGACCCCATAACAGTAGCTTTCTCTGGTGCACTATTTCATAGTTGAGTCAGAAAATGGCAATTAAATATTTGGTTAATTATGGTGACATAAATAGACTCAGAACAGTTAATAACTTTAGGGTATAGAACAAATCCCAGACCCCTCCAGAAAGGAGTTAGGAAGAAACAGGGAGCTTGAGACACAGAGTCCAGGGTTGCTACCTTTGCTCAAGAGGTCATCCCGGGGGCTTTTTATTATATTCTATGGTAAAATTGGGAACACCTGTAAAGCTAGCGACAGGCATGATTAAAGGATCAGTATGGTCATGAACCAAAAAATGTTTGGAATGACATTTCTAGTAATCAGTTAAATGTCCTGAAGAGGCCAGAGACTGGGAAATTCTAGCCATGAAGTTATCTCCTCATGCGAGTACAAGGGTCAAAGTAGCAATAATATACACCAAAATCATGTGGGTTGGTTCCTAGAGGGACAATTAGGAAGATATAGCAAGTAACATAATATACCTAATTCTATCCAAGCTCCAAATGGGAATTCTTGTGTATTCTTCTCAGTGAAATAAGGATACCGCCGGCACAGTGGCTCACGCCTGTCATCCCAGCACTTTGGAAGGCAGAGGTGAGAGGATTGCCTGAGCCCAGGGATTCAAGACCAGCTGGGCAACTTGGCGAGACTTCGTCTCTACAATAAATCAAAAACTTAGCCGGGCATGGTGCTGCGTGCCTGTAGTTCCAGCTACTTGGATGGTTGAGGAGGAAGGATCACCTGAGCCCAGCAGGTCGAGACTGTGGTGGCTGTGAGCAGCGTGCCACTGCACTCCAGCCTGGGGGACAGAGTGAGACTCCGACACACACACACACACACACACACACACACACACACACACACACACACACACACAAATAAGGATACCCAAATTGCTGACTAACAACTACCATCAGCTAACAAATAAAACATAATCCACATAGGTTTGACCCACATGACAAGTCTGATTACTGATTCCACATTTGCAGGTGAAGCGGTTAAAAGATTTGGACATAAAGCAGACAGGAAATCAAGAAAATGCCCAATGCACACAATAGGTTACTACATAGGGCAGGAATCTGTCATTGCTTATCTGTGGATTTCCTTTTTTATGATTTTTAATTTGAAGCTGGGTCTTGGTTCACAGGAATAGCTGGAACTAGCTAAAACTGGACCTTCAAGGGTCGAGTTAGCTGGATCTTGAGAGTCTGTGGCTGTATCAAGAACCAACTTTATCCTAGAGTAATTAATCTTCGGCTTGACTCTTTTTAATGTAACAGAAGCACGTGTTAGTAACAAAACTTGCTATGGTCCCACCCACGTGGTTTCAGTTGGTCTTCAGGGTTGGCGTCTCTCCAAGTTTTGAGGAGCACTTAGTGTCCCGGCTTTATTTTACAGAGAGGAACATTCTGTTAGAGACAAACTCATGGATGGCATTTAAAGTTCTACCCAAAGATTGTACATACCTGACAGTGTCCAACTCCTCAGTTTTACTCAGAATACAGTGTCACCTGTACAAGATTTCGTAAGGGCTTAATCAAAGTCTGCATCTAGGGCACACTTGAATTCTCAGCAATACATCTGGTAATACCTTGTCCCATGTCAGATCTGTTTCCTGACAAATTTTGCAGTAGTCTTTTTTTTAAGTGTGGTTCATCTTTTCAGTCTTTCCACCAGACTGGAGTCTCTAAGAGACATGTGATTTCCATTTAATTTCCAGCTGCTTGGATACCTACTGGGTTACCTTGGCAATAAAGGCTTCCCCTTTCTCACCCTGGATGGTGAACAGCAACCCAAATCTGGGGATAATTTCCTCCAGTAAGATTTTTCCTACTTCTTGTAGCCCTCTCAGTGTGGCAGGGAAATGTTTCCACCCCTCTGGCAAATGTGTCCACCGTGACTAAGAAATATGTAAAATATCCTTAGCTCTTGGCATTACAGTAAAATCTATTTTCCAATCTCTTTTTTTTTTTTTTCTTTTTGAGTTGGAGTCTCACTCCATTGCCCAGATTGGAGTACAGTGGCACATTCCTGGCCACCGTTGCTTCAACTTGCTGGGCTCCGGTGATCCTTCCACCTCAGTCTTCTAAGTAGCCGGACCTACAGGCGTGCACTACTACGCCCGGCTAATTTTTTTAATTTATTGTAGAGACAAGGTCTCGCCAAGTTGCCCCGGTGGGTCTCGAACCCACAGGCTCAGACAATCCACTCGCCTCGGCCTCCCAAAATGCTGGGATTACAGGCTGAGCCACTGAACCTGGCCTATTTTCCAATCTTACCCCAGTCCATCACCTCTTGCTTGTGTAGGTGGAACCAATTTTGAATTTTTCTTTGCACAAATTACACATTTCTGCATAATTTTTTGTATAGTCCTTTGTATATTAAGACCGCTGACGTAACTATGAATCTACTTAAGTGTGGCACGCCTTCCATAGCGGATGCTCTGTTGGACTGAATGATTTCTTCCATTATAATCTCAGGGACCAGGACTGTTCCTTGGCAGCTTATAAAATAGGAGTTGTGTTTTAGTGCCACTACATCAAAATCCCACTCTTGTGCTGTCCTAAATCTTCTGGGGAAATACATTGGACAAAATGTGGCTAAGTCTATCTGCAGGACTAGGGCCATAACAGTGGGAGTTTTGGTCTGAGTTATAAATTTAGTGGCCTGATCTGCTTTATTTATTTCCATGAGATATTACACAGTCCAATTTTGAATGACTTGGGTAATGTGGGATTGCCATTTCTTTAGGCTCTAACACTGCCTTTAGTAATTTTAAAATTCCATGTGCATGTTTGATTTCCATTGTTTCTGGTGTTGTCAGCCTCTTTCTTTCCAAATGGCCCTGTGTGCAGCACCACAGAGGAGGCATACCATATGTTCTCACTCATAAGCAAAACTTGGACAATTATTATAATACTCTAAGAAAGGGATTGGCAGTAGTGGGAAACTGCCAGGGGAGTGGGGGTGGAATTGACAGTTGAAGAAAACTGCCAGGGGAGGAAGGGGCACACCTCATCAACAACTGTACCTGCATAATGAACATTTGTATACCTAACCCTGAATTGTGCCCCACATCTTAAAAAAAAAAGCAGCATAAATCCTTACCTTACCTTCTCCTCAGTGAAGGGTCTGGGTGAGGGCTACTCGAGCTGCTATTCCTGGTGGCACCACTTCAGCTTCTATATCTTGCCAAGTTAACACCACACACCCAGCTTTCCATTTTCCACGATTCACGAAACTGCTTCCATCCATGAGCATCTCCAGATCTGGTTCTTCTCGGGAACACCTGTTAGGTCAGGGCAACTGGAATAGACTTGTGCGATAATCTGTAAACAGTTATGCCTAGCTTTCTCTGGTGGGTTAGGGAGCAGGATAACGGGGTTTATAGTAGGCACATGTTTTTTAGCATAGCGTTGATATTTAGCATATTGATTGATATTTTCCTAGTCAGCCTGAAGTTAGACAATAACTGCCTTTTTTCTCTAACAGTGGTAACATACAATGTAGGGTATGCACAGCTGTGGGATGCCCCAGGTGAAGTTTTCAGCTTCTTGTAGTAAGTCACCGGCCACCCCTGGGTTATAATGTTCAAAGCCTTAGAAAAGTATGTCTTATTCGTTGTCCTCCATGCACTAACAGTTCAAACATCTATATCTATATATCTATATATATATATTTTTTTGAGTTGGAGTCTCACTCCGTCACCCAGACTGGAGTGCAGTGGCCACTCCCGGCCACCGCAGCCTCGACCTGCTGGGCTCCGGCGATCCTTCCCCCTCAGCCTTCCAAATAGCTGGAACTACATGCACGCGCTACCACGCCCAGCTAATTTTTTGATTTATTGTAGAGATGAGGTCTCGCCAAGTTGCCCAGGCTGGTCTCGAAGCCGCGGGCTCAGGCAACCCACTCACCTCAGCCTCCCAAAGCGTGGGATTACAGACTGAGTCACCGAGCCCGGCTTCAAACATCTATTAAAAATCTGGCAGTCCTAAATCTGAAACTGTCAACAATTTTCTTTAACCGTTTGAAAGGCTTTTGAGCAATTGCCAGCCCATACCAATGTTCATCTTTGGTTTCTTTCAGGGCACTATAACTTGGGGTTTTGCTACCAAACTCCAAATTGGGAATATATATGTGGCAAAAATTCAGCCATTCCTAAAAGCCTTCATCATTGTCTTTTGGTTGCTGGAATGGCTTCTCTTGCTACTACCTCCTGGCAGTCGGGAGTAAATTCCTCTGTCCTTTTGTTAATTCTAATCTTAGACACCTTACTGAGGGCTGGAAAAGGTGTGCTTTCTTTTGAGATGCCTCATAGGATCGCTCAGCCAGGAAATCTAAGGTAGTTATAGTATTTTCATCTGAGCTTTTGTTCATCTTACTTTCCATCAGCATGTCATCTGTATATTGGAAGGGATTCCTCTCTTGTAGCTTGAGTTTCCTGAAGTTTCTTGTCAGTACTTCCCAAACAAGATAGGGGAGCTTCTGAACCCTTGTGACAACAGTGTCCAGTAATATTGGTGCTTACTCTTTGTTTCTGGATTCTCCCATTTGAAATGAAATAGCTCTTGAGATTCAAGACTTGGCGGATACAGGGGAAAAAATGCATATTTTAGGTCTAATACTGTGAACACACATAAGCCTCCTGACAAGGTGGTCAGCAGGACGTAGGGGTTTGAAACAACCAGATGTCTGCCCTCTACTATTTAATTTATGGCCCTTAAGTCCTAGACAAACTGGTACTCTTTGATACTGGGTTTTTAAACAGGTAAGATGGGAGTATTATATGAGGATCTATGTGACCTGATGAGCTGGAATTCTAGGAAGGTAGCAGTTAAAGAATGGATCACTCTTTTTGCCTGTTCCTTTAGGGGATATTATTTTAAGTTCCAAGATTTTTCCTCCAGTTTCTGCTTTACCTGCACCAGTATAGTAGTCTTAGCTTTTTCCAACTTCCCATCATCCCAATCGTCTGGGCTTACCTGCCTTAAGATGTTCTTTAGACTATTGACAGCACTCCTTGGTCAAAAAGAGAAGCTTGTAATACATAAGCATCTTCTGTTGGCATCTTGATGTTCAATTTTCCCAGACCAAAATTAACCGTGGCATTTGACTTAATTTCATCACAACAAAGGGATTGGATATTCTGGCATGTACAGGAAACTCTGCTTTGGTGACTGTGTCCACTTGGCAGCCCATAGGTTGTAAGAAGGACTTTTTCATAGGTGTTCCAGACACTCCTGTGACATAGTATAAAGAGACAATTTGGTTATTTTGGTATTTAGGATGAAATAAGTGGTTCTAGTATTGATGAAGAAATCAATTTGTCTTTTTCCTGCCTAAAAGGTAACCCAGGGTTCTGGGTAGGCGATGGGGAAGGAACCTGATTTTGCTACTGGACTCCCTCAGCACCATCGCCCTGGTCACTCTCGACTACCTCTGGTATGAGTAAATCTTTTTCTTCTTTCTCCTGAGATTGCCTTTTCGAGCTTGGATGGTCCTTTTCCAATAGCCTCTTGTTTATAATAGGCACACTGCGTGGGTCCCACTTTTGGATGCCCTTTCTGGGGTCCTTTCTTTTTTCCAGGGGGCTCCTCTTTTTGGTGGGCTTCTTGCTTTGGGTGCTCGGGACAGAGCAGCAACTGGCAAAGATGCTATTTTTCCATCTTCTTTGCTCTTTGCAACCCAACGTTTGTTTTCGGGTTTTGAACACCATGAAAACAATCTCTACAAGTTGAGAGACAGACATTCCAAAGGCACCTTTAATTTTTGCAGATTTTTCTGAACATTAGAAGAACATTGATTCGTAAAAGTCATCTTAACCAATCTGTGGTTCTTGGGGGCCTCGGAATTTATCTCAGTATACTGCCAATAGGCTTAAAAAATTCTCTCCAAAAACAGCTGGGCTTTCATTCAGCCTCTGTCATATTAATACGAAGTATTATTAAAGCTCCTCTACTTTGGGGCCCCTTTTCTAAGATCAGAGGTTGAGAATGAGGTGTGTGCCCACAAAAGTCCTGCGGTTGACCCTGGGCCCTGATTCCACCAATGGGCATTTGCCTTAATGGGAACTTCCCTGTGTGAACCACGGCGGCTCCCTGACCGAATTCAGCGCTCTGTCAAGTGTGTGAAAGAGAGAGAGCACATCTCCTTCTGGCTTGTCTACATTCATTTGTTGAAGCAATTCATGAGACCAGGTTATTTCACCTTAGAGACATGTTTTGAACCATGATTCTATGCAAATTACACTTTCTCTGAATTGGCTCACTTTGGTTCGAAAGCAGAAAAGCTTGCACGTACAGAATTTCATTCCATTTACCTTCTTGTTTACAAAAGAATTCTAACTGAAAAATTATAACATAATTTCAAGATCCAAATTCTGGTCACTGTTCCCTAGATCCTAGGGGATATTGTGATCTGGCAGTATTACAATTAAAAAGTTATATTTTTCTTTGTCATGAGCTCAAAGCTAAAAATGGTTTTGCCTGGTACCATGGGCTAGCAAGGCCTGGTCAGCAGTCAAATGCTTGGATCTGTCCCTGAGTAAAATAATCCGGGCAGCTGCTAGAAAGGGTCTGATGTGCCACTTACTAGACATTCACTCAGGAATTTGATCCTTTAGCATATCCATCAATTGGTATTTAATCGAATTAGGGTTCCCTTGCCTGATACAGCAAGGCCAGGTAGCTACACAGAGGATTTTGGAGCAATAGAAATAAAAGGTGTTCATTTGCAGGGTGCCACACAAGGAGAACCAGGCAGCTAAATGTTCAAATCCTGACTTCTCCGAAGGCTTTCAGGTAAGGGTTTTCAAAGGTGGGGATACATTTCAGGAAAGCAGAAGTTACAGGCAAAATCATAAATCAATACATGGAGGTTGCACATTGATTTTGGCCTAAAAGGGTGGCATATCTTGAAGCGGGGACTTGGGGCTTACAGGACATAGGTAGACTCCAAGATTTTCTGATTTGCAATTGATTAAGGAGAAGAAGCTTTGTTTTAAAATTTGAGGCCAGCAGAAAAGAATGTTAGGTCTGGCTTGTGAGTGTGGCCTCTTTCGGGCTCCTTGGGAAGAAATTTAGAACAAAGAAAAGTGATCAGAGTGCAGTCCTCAGCTATCCTTCATCTGAGGTCTCTACATAACAGTGGATCCATTTAGTGGGGGTCTGAGTTTCTGAAAAACAACTCAGAGACATATGTTAAGATGTTATCTTTACTTTTTATAGGGGAGCAAACATCTCCTGGCCCTAAATCCCTTGGCTATTGTTTTCACCTACTATTACCTTCTTGCTTATCATGTCGCCTATTTATTCTTTGGGAGTAGCTAGGTGCCTGGAATGCCAAGATTTTCCTTTATGTCCAAGCTTTGGGGGACTGCAGGCCCCCAAGAGGATGTGCCTGCTCCATCTCATTTTCCCATTGTGGATTCTTGGCATCTTTGTTGAAAATGAATTGACCATACATGCTACCATATGATCTAGCAATCCCACTACAAGGTATGTATTTAAAGGAAATAAAATCACTGTCTCTAAGTGATATCATGACTCTCATGTTCATCTCAGCACTTGGCATAATAGCCAAGATATGAAAACAACCTGAGTGCCCAATGACAGATGAGTGAATAAAATATGTGACATGTGTATATATGATATTATATATAAATGTATATACATATATAATATTATTCACTTTTTGAAAAGAAGGAAATCCTACCATTGGCAACAACATGAATGAGCCTTGAGGACATTGTGGTCATTTAAAATGTGGTACATAGCCGGGCTCGGTGGCTCAGCCTGTCATCCCGCGCCTGTGGGAGGCTGAGGTGAGTGGAT